>NW_008672281.1:2762-3176 GCF_000695815.1 Acanthisitta chloris | reverse complement strand
CCCTCCCAGCCGGGCCTGGCGGCAGCTGGGACTGAGCCGGGCCCCCAGCCCCACTTTGCATCACAAAGGAGCTTTGTCTGCAGCTTTGTGTTGGGCTGGCAGTACTGGGAGGACTGGGGGGACTAGGAGGGGGATGACGGCGGGAGCTGGAAGCATCCCTGACTGGAGACACCCGCACGATACTGGATCATCCCCCACCCCTCACTGGACCCCCCAATTCCCTCCTGAGCACCCCCAGAACACAGCTCAGCAGCTCTTGGCTTTATTGGTAGGAGAAAGGACAAGTTCCGTGGGCAGGGGAGGGTCCCTGGCCCCACTCAGCGTGGGGGGGACATACCGGGGGGGTTGGCACCCCAACAGTGTCAGTTCTTTGTGCCGCGGGGGGGCAGGAGGGGCCCACCCCTCCCCCGAAGA
>NW_008672281.1:0-2429 GCF_000695815.1 Acanthisitta chloris | reverse complement strand
AGGGACCCTCAGTCACTCCCTGCCGTGGGAAGGGGGACTGGGGTGCCCCACGTGGGCAGTTGTTACCTGGGGGCATGAAATCCCTGAGCTTCTCGGGGATGAGGATGCCCTCGGGGGTCTGGTGGTTCTCCAGGATGGCGCAGATGGTGCGGGTGGTGGCACACATGGTGGCGTTCAGCATGTGCACAAACTCCACCTGCAGCACGGGGGACACGGGGGACACCTGTGACGTGGGGAGGGGGAGGAGGACGGGGGAAGGACCCACCCTGGTGTCCCCCCAGCCTCACTTTGTCCATCATCTTCTTGGTCTGGCCGTAGCGGATGCGCAGGCGCCGAGCCTGGTAGTCGGGGCAGTTGGAGCAGGACACGAGCTCGCGGAAGGCGCCGGAGCCAGGGAACCAGGCCTCCAGGTCCAGCTTCTTGCTGGCTGCATGGTTCAGGGAGCCTTGGAGAGACAGGGGGGACAGCACTGAGTGGGGAGGGTCCCACTGCCCCTCTGGATGTGCCCATTGCTGGGGCAGCAGGGTGGGGTGAAGGGGTGAAGTTTCCGAGGTGGCTCCAGCAATGTGGTGCCAGTTGGGTATGGGGTTCCTGCTCAGGGATGTGGGGTTCCCTCTTGGACGTGGGAATGTGGGGGTATCACTCAGCTGCAGGGGTGGGGGTCACATAGGGTCTCTGCTCAGCCATAGGGTGGAAGGGGCTTGCTTGGCCACGGGGTCTTTCCTTGGCCATGGGGATGGGGGTCCTTGCTTGGCCATGGGGTCCTTCCTTGGCCATGGGGATGGGGGACCTTACTTGGCCATGGGGTTGGGGGTCCCTGCTCAGACATGGAGACAAGGAGTCCCTGCTTGGCCATGGGGTTCCTGCTGGGCCATAGAGATGTGGGGTCCCCACTTGGCCATGGGGTCTCTGCTCAGTCATGGGGACAGGGGGTTCCCACTTGGCCATGGGGTCCCTGCTCAGTCAAGGGCACAGGGAGTACTTGCTTGGACATGGAGTCTCCACTTGGCCATGGGGTCCCTGCTCTGCCATGGGGTCCCTGCTTGGCTATGGGGACATGGGGTCCCCACTTGGCCACAGGGTCCCTGCTGGGACATGGGGACATGGAGTTGCCACTTGGCTATGGGGTCCCTGCTCAGTCATGGGGACAGAGGATCCCTGCTTGGCCATGGAGTCCCATTGGGTCACAGGGATGAGGGATCCCTGCTCTGCCATGGGGACATGGCATTCCCACTGGGTCACAGGGATGAGGGACCCCTGCTCTGCATTCCCAGTCAGTCACAGGGATGAGAGATCCCTGCTCTGCCATGGGGACATGGTGTTCCCACTGGGTCACAGGGATGAGGGATCCCTGCTCTACCACAAGGACATGGTGTTCCCACTGGGTCACAGGGATGAAGGTGCCACTCAGCCACAGAGAGCATTCAAACAGGATCATTCCCTGTGAACATTCCCAGGAGGATCCAGAACACTATTCCTGCCCCTCTGGAATTCCAGCAGGGACCATCCCTTGGGGCACTGCCCACACCCACTCCCATGGACCCACAGGATTCCACAGGGAGACAAATGTCCTTTCCTGCTCCAGCGACAAGGAATGGGACACCAGGAGGCAGGTCAGGGTCACAGTGCCAACCCTGGTGCCCCCCAGGACCACCTGGCACAGGGAGGGAGTGGGACAACCCCTACCCGAGACAATGTTGACGACGTGGTAGGGAATTCCCAGGGATTGGTAGAATTCCTCAGCCGTGGCCATCATCTCCTCAAACATCTCCCAGGACTTGTTGTCGTGGGGGGAGGAGTACACAAACTGCTCGATCTGGGGGAGAAGGGAGAGAGGTGACACAAGGTACAGCCCCAGTTCCCACTGGGAATGTCATGGTTACAGTGGGTACACCCTGAATTCCCACTGGGAACTCCACAGTGACCTTAAGCACACTTCAAATCACCACCAGAAACCCATGGTGACCCCAAATACAGCTCAAATTCCCTTCAGAACCCCATGGTGACCCCAAATACACCTCAAATTCCCACCAGAACCCCACAGTGACCCCAAGCACAGCTCAAATCCCCTTCAGAACCCCAAATACAGCTCAAACCTCAACCAGAAGTACATGGTGACCTCCAACACACCTCAAATCCCCACCAGAACCCCATGGTGAGCTCAAACACACTTCAAATCCCCACCAGAACTCATTGGTGACTCCCAAATACACCTCAAATTCCCATCAGAACCCCATGGTGACCCCAAACACATCTCAAATCTCCACCAGAACCCCACAGCGATCTCAAGCACACCTCAAATCCCCTCCAGCCCCCCCGGTGACCCCGATCCCCCTGAGGAGCCCCAGCTGCCCCTGACCTTCTCAAACTGATGGATGTGGATGTGAGATACACCCCAAATTCCCACCAGAACCCCACGGTGACCCCAA
>NW_008672280.1:0-5433 GCF_000695815.1 Acanthisitta chloris | reverse complement strand
CCGGAGCAGGACACAGTCCCCCGCGCACAGCCTCGAGCCCTGCCCAGCTCTGCGCGGGGCACGGAGCTTGTCTCACGTCCTCTCGGTCCGGCGGGGACCATTCGCCTAAAACAAATAAAATAAAACCACCTTTTCTAGGTTTCCTGAACAAATCAACTCTTGTCTGTGCAAAGGGGGAACCGTCCCCATCGAATTCCTGCTTCAGGTTAGCTTCCAGTCACACCAGTAACAGAACCAACCGGGTTGGAAAGAGACTTTGAAGATCATCAAGTCCAACCCTACTGTCCTTACTAGACCACAGCACTAAGCACCACATCCAGTCTCACCTTAAAAACCTCCAGGGATGGTGAATCCACCACCTCCCCGGGCAGCACATTCCCATGCCTGATTACTCTCTGTAAAAAAATCTCTTCCTAATATCCAACCTAAACCTCCCCTGTCTGCCTGTCCTGAGCAGTGACACGATAGCTGTTGTCCAAGCCTTTTCCCACCTCACCCAGTTTCCCAGCCTGAGCTTCTACTATCCCTGGAAGGAAGAGGTTTATTTTCACCGCTTCGACCTTTCTCTTTCACCACATTGCCCTGAACTACATCTGATCATTTGATTTTGATCTACATAAACAGGTATTGTTAGAACAAAAAAAGCCCCCACCAACTTGTAAGAGGGAGACAAAGAGAAACATTTATTCTATACTCCTCTCTATATATCTGAATCAGTATTAGATTTATATCTAGGTCAGCCCTTGAAAAATATGGCTTCTGGATTCCATTTAATTTCTGAAATCTCTATTACAAGTCTTTGCACAGTCTATCAGAAACAAGAATCTTACTCTTTTGTGTTCCACTTCTTTCTCACAATAGAGATGGAAACCTGGATATCATAATGTTATCATGGACATTATTTCAATATTACTTTTCATGTAGAGGATCAAGGTATGAAAAAGGTGGGGGTTTGTAGGTTTCACTTAAATACAGCTTAAAATGAAATGTAGAGTCGTACTATGTACACAGACTCATTCCAGAAAATAGACCCCTGTAGACTATTTTTCTGTTACTATTGTCGAGATAAGAAACATCTTCAATGCCGATTTCCATTTAAACGCTGTCAGGGAGACGTTTCCATTCTTTAAGCTGCACTGCCCTCTGGGGGAAAGGATCTTCACATGTAGCTCCATGTCGGGAGAACAAAAGCCTTCCTCAGTTTTCTCCTTCAGTTTTGAAGGCTGAACATTTTACTTCCTCCAGATGTTATGCCAATGCTTGGTATGATTTTGGCATTGTAGCACAAAAATGAGCGAGACCCCATCACAGCCATGTTTTGTTTGCTCTTTTACTCCCTTACATGTTCTCTTTTTTTCTCTGTGTGTGCTTGTAAATCTTGTCTGGGAAGGCCTAAAGGCACTTTAATACTTTTCTGAGATCTGTGGATGGAAGGCAGTCTATCTGTTGTGAAAGATCTGATGCTGCTGTATCATAGTGCCAGATGCTGCATATGAAGCAATGCCTGTTGGGGTCCTTGCGAGGGACGGACTACAGCACACCAGTATGATGCTCTGATAGCCAACTTTATTTAGGGCACCTAACAGTATTTCTAGTAAAATGTCTCCCATACATGCAGCTACGCGCTGATCACACAACTTTGGATTGGTTGCTCAACTCGTCAATGTGCACAATTCTTACTTATGATAGGTTACAAGTTTAAGCTGCATCCTGCTCTCACATCCTGGGAAACTGATAACAAGAGCTACAGAGTGTCTATGAGAGCCTAGACAACAGCACTATTCCCAGCTTGTTAGCAAGATGACTTATCTTATCTATAAGGCAGTATAAGGGACCAACTATATATGCTATAGAAGCAGTTTAATCACCATGATTCATCAATAAGTCAAAGTACCAACTGAAATGCTTGGTTTATATGCCATTGGACAATAGACCCGAGCCAGAGTTGATTTACTGATGAATCCTGTACTTTTTGTGATCAATAGTCCTTTGTGCTAGTTGGCTAAACTGCTGAAAGGAGGCACATAATGACATAGATGCTAGCTGTTTTAAGGCCAAAATAGATGACTAAAAGACTTTTGCATGGTCTTGTGCCGAGGCCTATCCTGCCCTCTGCGAGATATCTTAGGAAACTCCAGGAACTGTGTCCTGGGCTCTGGCCAAGCCCTGGCCTCAGTCTGTTGGAGGGGAGTACCAACCAGGTGTTATCCACATCGAACCACGAAAAATGCAGGTTATTTTAATTTGCTGATTTGGCCCGCAAAAGCTGGACCCTGCTGCAGCGACTTCAGACACCTCACCTACGAGTGGACACACTGCATAGGACTTCCCAACTGCTGGGAAAGGCTTTCCAAATCCTCACTGCAACCAGGGCCCCCCAGCAACTATGGATGATGGTAAAGTATTAGGGTAATTGGTGGTGTATCCTTAATCAATAATCTTTCTTGTGTGTAATAACGACTAGGTGATTTGCCGTGTTTATTTTATTTGCTGCTTGGGCTGCTTGAAATTAGAGCTTAGTAAACTGTATAAGTAAATATATTACCCATTTTTGTACTATCTTAAACACCAGTAGTAAAATAAGCCTATTCTTTTCATTGGTGTCTGTGTCATTTCTGTTCCTTCCGTCAATTGGCAAAACAGGCACTAAGTGCCATGTCCAGTCTCTGCTTAAACACTTCCAGGGATTATGACTCTACCACCTCCCTGGTCATTCCATTCCTGTGTCTAACCACCCTTTCTGTGAAGAAATTCTTCCTAATGTCTAAACTAAAACCTCCCCTGGTGCAGCTTGAGATCCTTTCATCCTGTCCAGAGCAAGGTATACAGGACCAGGTATCTTGGACATTGGACAAGCAAAAATTCACTAATCTACAATGAGTTGTCCTTAAGTGACTTATAACCATAAAAGGGTAAGATGAGTAAGGGTATTCTTCCCCAAGCAACCACTGGGATCCCCAAGGACCACTATTCCAATTTATAGCACATGTATCGAACATATTATGTAACTGATTAACACATACATGAGAATTCTTAGAATTAGGCAGGTGTTCCATGGAAAATTATGAATACAGAAATAACATGTGTATGAGCAATAGAACTAACTCGCTTGGGTGTGCCTGAAAGGAGGAAAGATCCCACATACACCCAGCGCTGCAATAAAGTAATGCTGACTTTCTGACCTAACAAAATGGTTAGTGAGTTTATTTTCCCAGTTTTTGGCGAAAAGTCTGTGAGTGTTGCTCGAGGGCAAGTATTTCTGATGGGCTCTTGACACTGTCTGGCTAAACCACGTTGCCTCATTACAGCCTGCCCTGCTGGATCAGGACTCCTTAAAAACATCCTCATTCTTCTTATTGTATGTAGCAATTAACCACCCCTCCCAGCACCCATTCTGTGGGGTGTTTTTAGAACATGCATTATCACAAACTAACAAAGCTTTGATCTGGCTAATAATTACTCAATTTGTCATCTAGGTTTCCAATTTGGGAGTAGGTTGTTACTTTTTATGAGCAGGTAGACCATTTTCTTATTTCCATACTTTTAGGTGTAGGAATTCAACAGAACTTGGTGTGAGACATTAAGAAACTGGAAGATTGTATTTATTTAGAAAAAAACAGCTGACTTTGGTCCCAGACACTCACTTTCTCATATGCTTCACACACATTTTCTCACTTTTGCATCCTTGATAGCTCCAAGAGGTGTGTCCATATGGCACAGTTAGGAGGGCTTGTGTGTAAGAGTACACAACCTGACCAGTCCTCACTCATGCTGTTCAGCCCTTACTCTCTCTTGACATTCTCTGGGTTGGTGATGGGAAACTGCTCTCTTGGCAGGTCTTTATGATCAGGAATGAGATTCATGTGATCTGTTGCTTCCCTCCAATTCTTCATTACTTCAGCCACCCTTTATCTTAGGCAGGGTTGCTCCCCATGTTATGTTTCCTTATTTTGGCTATCCCCATGGCTACATTTTGCCTTCCTGTTGTGACAGCGGGGGCAGGGATGGCATTTACAGTGTGTTCTGACCTTGTTGCCTTTTGTTCCCAGAACACAGGCCTTCTGACAAACCATCTGTGATAGCACCTTAACAGAACACAGGCCTTCTGCTCTGCTTACACAGTATAGCCCTCGGTGTTTACCAGTTTCATTGTTCTTAGTCGTGTTCTTTGTCACCTTTTTAACCCCTGCCTTATTGCTTTTATATATATATGCTTTCACATATACATTGCTGTTGGTGTTTCGTTCACACCAATCTGAATTGCTCTGTTGCAGCCTGTGCATCAACAAAGAGCTATCACTGCAGAGCTGTGGGTCTCTATTAATACAGTACATTAAGTCATCAGGTCCTTGTTTTGCTCTAAGATACAGCACTTATAATCTGCACAGGGAGGCCTTGCTTGTACTTGTGAAGGAGTTTTGCTGTCATTGGATGAGGTTTCTGCCAAATCAAGGAGCTGAGGCACATGGTTGTGATCATGAGAGTTCTAGTAGAAAACAGAAGAGTGGTACACAAAGGCAGAGGGAGGCAGGATCTGGGCTGTGCTCATCCAGATCAGTGTCAGTTGGTGTGGGATAGCGCTTCCAGTGAGAAACAGTGGTCAGGTGAAAGAAAGAAAATGCAAATAAACCCCCAAAATAACTGGACAGCACATGCTATAGGAGTGCACAAGACATAGAAAAAGGATGACTATCAAAGTCCAAATTCTGCCACATGTAGATCCATGTTACCTGTATGTAAGTAACAATACTTAGGTTACTGATACATATTTTCATTTGTAAAATTCTTCTACATGTGATGTACTCTAATTCCCAACATAATATTTTCAGCACTAAAGGAAGGCACCTTGAGCAGTGATTTTAAGGGATGTGACCTGGAATGACAAGATGTTCTTGCAAATTTATTTTGAATAAGGGGAGCTAGGAAATTACAGCTTTAGCAATGTTAACTCTAGAACTATGTAGTCCACGTAAGCTATACATGCCTTGCATTGTTTTGCTGAAGTGAAGTGATCAATCAGAGGGTCTGTGGAGCAAACCCTCTGGAATGGTAAGGAACTAATACCTGCTGAAAGCAGCTGTGAGGTTTGGAATCAAGACAAGGAAAAACACGCAGGCACCGAGTAAGAGAGTTCATGCAGAGGACAGGTGATGAAGATAAGACCATTGGGGGTCACAGAAGACACTCAGTGACCACTGCCTCAACTGACTGCGCCGCTGTAAAGGGGGTGGAGCCACGCTAATGATTTTGGGGAAATAATTAACATACACGTATGAGTTCTCGGAAATATGTGCTGAACATGTATGACTTGTTGAAACACAAGCTGTCCTGCCTGGAGCCGGGCTGTGCGTGTTCTCAGGACGAGTGATTCCCTACGCACTTGGCGCTGTCATTAAAGAATTGCTCAACAGTATCACCCCGTCGGGCCGACTG
>NW_008672279.1:44075-51452 GCF_000695815.1 Acanthisitta chloris | reverse complement strand
ACATCCATCCACACTGCTGCAGCTGAGGATGTCAGAGCCACGAGCAAGTTCAACAAACTCTGTACATGGGGAAGGGAAAGGGGAATGGCCAGACTGTGCCTGGGACACATTATCCTGTTCACTGTGTTTCACTCGGTTAAACAGAGACAAAACAATGCTGGAACTTTTCACTTAGGTCAGGTTTCCCCTCCCTTCAGCTCTGGGCAGCTTTGGCTCTCACAGCCAAATCGATAAAAAGCTCCAGGCCAGACACAAATGGACAGTGATCAGAGTATCAGCCTGCAAAGTGTAACTTTGTCTGCTGCCAGTTGGGACCTACTTGCATTTGCTCTGAACGTACCCACAAACGTCTCTGGTTCCATGGGAGGGCTTGGCAAAGAACACTGCATGGGATTTCCTCCTCAAGGCTCCCTGTTTTAGCAGCTTTTGGCTGAAAGGCACTTCTGAACTGAGAGCAGAGAACTCTCCTTTGCACAGCCATCAGCAGACAGAGGCAAACACCTGCGGGTGAGGCTGAAGGAAGCCAGTGGGGGCAGAATCTGCTGCCATACACTACATGACCTGTGCACAGAGGGGCACAGGGCTTCCCTCTGTTCTTCTCAGTGGTTTCTAACTTGCCTCCCACACGAAGGAGTGAGCCCTGGGAGTGCTGTGAACGAGGATGAAAGCAACTTTTCTTACCCACCTGAGACAGAGAGGGGAAGGAGCTCATGTCTTTGTATTTATGGCACAAAGCAGCTTTGTTACAGCTTGGCAACAAAAGGCTGTTAAAAGCTGAACTATTCCTGAGCAGTGCCCATGTCAGCTGGCGGCATACTCAGCTTTTTCTTTTCCCTTTTGCTTGTTGGGATTGGCAGCAGCTTACAACCTGACCAGAAGCAACACCACTGAACCAATTCAGAGCTTATGGAATGCCTTTGCCCCTGGCATTTTGCTTGGAAGACAGTGACCATGCCAATTCAGAGCTTATGGAATGCCTTTGGCCCTGGCATTTTGTTTGGAAGACAGTGACCACATCCCCCTGCTTGACTTCAGCACTGGCCCTGCTTTGCCACGTCTCCCTGTCTCTTGCCAGCAGTCACACTTTACAGGACAGGCACCAAGAGCAAAGAGATTAATTAATGAGGCACACAGACCCTGCATTTGGTTTGGCCCAGGATTTTCAACCTGCTCTCCAACAAATTTCAAGAACTATAACCATGCTGCTCATCTTGTATTGCTAAACTGGAAGGAGATCTGGGCTGGATTCCAGCGAGACACGGAGAGCTTGGAGGAGGCTGTGCGGACTGGGAAGTCTGCAGAGCAGATTCCTGCGTTGAAGGGAAGAGCACGTGTGAAGAGCAGCGCTCACCTGGCCAGGAAGGCTGCCAGGACTGCCCAGCAGCAGCCCCGGAGCAGTCTGAGCTGGCTCAGGGCAGGAGGGTGGGCAGAAGAGCTGCTGCTCTCCCACTGCAGCGCGGGCTGTGAGAGCTGAGCTCCTGACCAGCCAGCTGAGTGACACAAGGTAGCACATCACAGCAAAGTCTGCCACTCTCAAAAGATAAACCACGCAGAGATTGTTTCCTTGCTGTAATCCGGAGCAATGTTTGGAGACAACAAATCCAACTGGAATGATTAATTAACCTACACAATTAGCGGTGGTGACTAAGAGTTACCTGCACATCGGCGCCAGTACGGTGGGTCTAATAATAGAGAGCTGTATACAGAAGTGCAAATCACATTAGCTGTTACAGACCAGTCAATAAAAGAGCAGAGACTGTGTTAATCTAAAAAACAGCTTTTCTGTGACGCTTGTCTGAAAAGATCATTTAATGCAAGCATGAAAAGGGGAGAAAGGGAGAGTGAAAAATCAAACAAAAGTGAGAAAGGCATGGAAGCAGAGAGAGGGGAGAAAGGATGAAAGACCTAAGAGGGAAACAGGCAGTCAACTTTGTAGGTAGTTTGCCAAATCTCCCACAGGCTCTGATTTGCCATGATGTGCATGAACAGCATCTCTCCAGAAATGATAAAACAAGACAGTTACAAGATATTCTGGTCCTAGAAATTTAGTAGTCTACTTTCAAAATGCAACTCCCCCCACATTATCTATACTTTGTGGATGCAGAACTATTTGTTCCCCGGTTTTCAATACCTTCTCAGGTGCAAGAAGAATCTTTTGCAACACAGTCATTCAAATAAAAAGTATGAAAAACACAAGCTAATGCTGCATGCCCCGTTCACATGACAACACCACTTTCTGCCCAAACCATTTCCTGCTTGGAAAAAGCAGCTCTTTTCCCAGAGATGTTATTCTGACATTCAGGTCAGTGTTCCCCAAACTTCTGAAGTGATTTTTTTGTGCCACTTGTTTTATTAGGCTCTGAGCTCACCCACACCAGCACCATCCCCCTACTCACCTGGGGACACAGACTCCAGGACCCATTACACAAGTAGTATGTAACTCTTTTTGGGAAGGGAGTGCTGTGATCTTTTATTAGACCTATTGATTTAGCTGGAAAATCTGAATTTTTTGAACTAAGACATGACAAAAGTGATGCCAAAAGAGAGAAGGTGATGATGGTAAATGTTAGGAAACTTGCCATGCCCATACTTATTTATATTCCAAAACATATTGCTATTAAAGAGGAAGGAGTTGAAGGGGTAAAGTCTTGTCTGACCACATAAAAAGCTATTGAGGCAAATGCTCTCTCTGGCTGCTCCAACCTCTCACACACTACACAACTCAGATATGCAGTCAAGGGGTCTAGTCCTTGACATTTTTCCATAAGGAACTTCCAGGGACCCCTCGATACAACACTCTGGGTCTCTGTAAAATGAACTCAGTATCCTCCAGAGATGTGTGGAAGCATGGGGGTCAGCTTTCTGGGAGACCCTGAAAAGCATCCCAAGACTTGGGGACTCCGGAAATCATTCCTAGTGCACTGCAGGACGATCACCACCAACCCTCCATTGCAATCAAGAGCAGAGCTCTCCACTGTTGGTTTCCTCCTCTTCCAAACTATCAGGGACTACCAACTGCAGGTCACTCAGACACTGCTGAATGGCTGAAACTGATGAACAGGCACCAAAAGTAGGCTCTGCTTCCTCCTACCTGCGTGTACACTGCTCAGCACTGACATGGGGTTAAAGAGTTCAAAAAAGCAGAGATAAGAAGATGGCAGACAACAGGACATCCTTCCTTCTCATCCCCCCAGATGCTGCATGTGCTCCCTGGCTGTGCCCAGGCTGGGCCAGGCCCCTGAGTGACCCACGCTGTTTGCTGGCACAACACAGGAGGGAGAAGGACTGGCAGAGCGTGTGGGTCCAGAGCAAAAACAGGTCATGGCACAACGCTGGGAGAAAAGGGGAAACCAGGCTGATCAGTGTTCATTCCCCTGAGGAAGGCTGTAAAGGTTCATCTTCCATGTCAGTGTGCTCAGCATTAGGAAAACAGTCTACAGAGGATCTGGTTTTGCTTAAAATTCTGCTGCTGCACCAACGTGACATTCATTTGCGCACTGTGACTTGCTGCCCTAGAGGTCTGACACTTCCAAACTCCGCAGGCCACGGCTGATGCTCCTCATGCCATGCACACACGTGGCTGTAGTTTGTTCTACAGTACAGATGCCTGGCAGGATTCAAGCAAACCTATGACAAAGCAGGACGAGCAGAGTGAAACGCTTTCTTTCTGCACCGTGTCACGCTGGGTAAGCTCCTTCCAGTAAGTACTAATAGAAACACATTACAAATCTAGAATTAAATTTAGGTATAAGAGTTCATTCCTGTAAGTACCTTGTAATGGCCCTTTTTGCACGGAAGTGTTTTGCTCTTCCATTCACGACCCTCACAATCCACCACTGCAATGAAACCATGTTGTTCTGAGTGTCTGCAGCACCTCTGAACCACAAAAGCACAGAGCACACTTTAAGGAAAGAATCTGCTAATTGTGAGTTGTTCTCACAGGAATCAGACTGAAGCAACTGGGATTTCTCTCAAATGCTTTTCAAATGGGCCTTGCAGCCTTAACTTCATTAGGGAAAATCAGTGCTTACCATCTTCTGTGCAGCGCAAGTAACACACGGCAAACACATGGCAAACACCAGGGACAAGGCAGAGAGTCTGCTCATGCCCCTTCTCAAAATTCATGTCTAAGGAAGAAACTTCCTCAAGTGCTCAGAAATGGCAAGCGATTTCTGACTGAACAGTGAGGCAGGCACAGGGTGCCTGCCCCGAGGGAAACGAAAGGGAGAACAGAAACACTGAGGAGGCAGCAGGTCATCGTGTCCAGGAGGAGCAGTAACTGCAGCACAGTCCTGTGAAACCTCCTCTCTGAACAGGGGACTGGAATGTCACATTGCCCTTAAGAGACAAGTGAGACAATTTTGCTAAACTCATCAGTGATCAGGACAGGCTCAGAACAAGGATCCAGGGATCTAGATGTGCCTGGTATTTTTGGTGTTAAGGTTTTATTGCCCTAATTTCAGGCTTCCTGTGTATCAAAATTGGCTTCAGAGCCCCAAGGCTTATTGGTACTTATTTATTTTTTGATCTACCCCCTGAAGAGGAACTAAACTACCAGGTAAGCAAGATGATTTTAATAAAAAGTCAGGCACATCATGGAGTATCAAACACATTCTCTGCAAACAGCTCAGGCAGTCTGGGCTGTAAGAGCTGCCACTGAACCTGGAGAATACTTTCAATGGGTATTGTTATAACTGCAGAGACACATAAGCTATAAATACATGTATACATATTACACCTCTCCACTGCTACTGGCAATTTAATAAACACTCACTAAGTGTTGATCATGGCACTTCGTAACTGCTTCCCACTTTCTCTGCAAACAGCTCAGGCAGTCTGGGCTGTAAGAGCTGCCACTGAACCTGGAGAATACTTTCAATGGGTATTGTTATAACTGCAGAGACACATAAGCTATAAATACATGTATACATATTACACCTCTCCACTGCTACTGGCAATTTAATAAACACTCACTAAGTGTTGATCATGGCACTTCGTAACTGCTTCCCACTTCTCAGCATGTGGTGGATGCTACTGGCAATTTAATAAACACTCACTAAGTGTTGATCATGGCACTTCGTAACTGCTTCCCACTTCTCAGCCTGACATGTGGTGGATGCTGACAAACAAGAAGTGGAATTGAGGAAAGCACTTGGAAACTCAGCTCTTTAAAATTATGTAAGGGTACGTATGAGGAAAATGTTTGAATAAATAAACTAGATTATCTCTTCAAATACTAGGCAAGAGAACAGCCACTGCTAATGTAAGCCACATGCCTGAGATACTTCCAAACACCTACCTGATTTCTCCTTAGCCAGTCCTGCACTTCAGGGCTCATGCAGTTATGGCCACACTTGGCTGATCGATCTTACCTGTGTGTTGCCACTGAGCATCACCCTGTCTGTAACACCAAAGTTAATAAAAAGCAGTCACAAAGTCCTGGCATTGCACAGCACTGGCATTTTTAGCAGTGCTTGGCGGAGTCGGATGTCCAGCACAAAACAGTTTCTGTCAACAAATCCCTGTGGCTTAGACAAGAATTCACCTCATCTGCTGATGCCCCCTGAAAGCTGAAGCCTTCCCCAAGTGAGTGATCCAGGTTCTCACTAGGACAGAGCAGGAAATCCCAGAGGATGTGTCACTGCATTTCAGGAGGACATTTGAGCGGCTGAATTACCATCTAGAAAAACCTTTCTTTGCACCAAGAGCGAGCCTGGGAGGAGCTCAGCTCAGACCACCTTTCACAGCACCTGCAAACACAAATTCCCGGGCTGAGTGTCGCTGAGTGTGGCTGAGCCGTCTGTGTAAGTGAGCCAGGACTGCTCAGGCACTCGTGGACCCTACGGAGGCACAGCGAGCTGACACCTGCAAAACTGCTCAGCACAGTGATGTTCTGGGACTCGGCACAAGTGAACTGGTCCAGCAGCACTTCCCAGAAAACCTAACTTATGCAGAAAGTGCCCAAAAGATCCCAGACCACATCTGCATGCCCAGGGTTCTGCTGTGTACACTACAATTCTGCAACCACAACAACAAAGGTCAAACCGAATGCACAGTCAGCGCATGAATGAATTCGGTTTGACCGTTGTTGTTGTTGTTGTTGTTGTTGTTCCCAGTGCAACCAAAGGGAAGTGAGAGCGAAATACGCCGCAGTGCTTCTCACTCCAGAGAGATCCCTTTCCTAAGGAGAGGTTGCTTTCATCTGAATCACAAAAACCTTTTGCAAAGCGAAGCCAGGCTGGTGCTGCCCCACCACTGCCCTGACCTCTGCCAGCCCCTCCTCTCCTCGGCCACCAGTACTGGCACCCTCAGGCAGGTGGGAAGATCCCAATTAATTTCAGGGCTCCTAAAGCGACATTTTTCACCTCCGAAATCCTTCAGGACTCATTACTACTAATTTCTTCATATCTCCCGTTCGCTGCCTCTCTTGACTCCTCTTCATGCTCTCCCTCCTGTGCAACACTACCTCTATGTCACTGAATATACTCATTATTGCAGAGGAAAAAACCTGTTCTTTGCTTCAGCACACCCTTCTGTGAATCCCTAGCCCTTTAAGATTCCAGCCCATTTTAATATCGGCAGGAAATGTATTTGCTTGGATTTTCAAAGGATGCAAGAGCCTAATTCTCTCAAGCCTGTGGAATATTCTCCCTTTTACTGTCTCTTCATGTCTTTCTCCCTGTTCTACAATCATGAGATGATTTTAATCATCTTACTGCACTGTGGAACTCTTCAAAATGCTTTCAGGACACAGTTTGAATAGTGTGGTTTACTTCATTCCTCTTTTATGCAGAGGAATAAATCCTGACAAGTCTGTGTCTGCTGAGCCTCTATAGTCCTTTAACAAAGGATTGCTGCAGGAGCCCAGTGACCACAGACACTTCAGGCCTTGGCCCCGTTCCCTGCACTCTCTGTGCTGGTAAGCAGAGACACCTGCAGACTGCAACCATTCCGGACCAGCCCTGGCTCCCGCAGCCAAGATCCCATCAGCACCAGCAATGCTTAATCAGGTTTCAGGCTCTACTCTTCAGCTACTCTTTTTTCAAGAGGGAGGGGTCTCTAAAAGAAGCAAAATCAAGATGATGCAGCAAAAAGTAGAATTTCTTCCATTAATATTTTGAGACTGCAATGCAAACTGAAGAACTTTGATATCAGAAAAGCCCTGGCTCCCGCAGCCAAGATCCCATCAGCACCAGCAATGCTTAATCAGGTTTCAGGCTCTACTCTTCAGCTACTCTTTTTTCAAGAGGGAGGGGTCTCTAAAAGAAGCAAAATCAAGATGATGCAGCAAAAAGTAGAATTTCTTCCATTAATATTTTGAGACTGCAATGCAAACTGAAGAACTTTGATATCAGAAAGATTCTTCTTTTTCCACTC
>NW_008672279.1:12801-44054 GCF_000695815.1 Acanthisitta chloris | reverse complement strand
TTCCAGTGATGGTGTCTTAATACACTGAACACTAAATAGATAAGACAGAGAACAACTTTAAAATTAAATCTAGTACCATTAAAGCCCATGGAATATTTTTCATTAGTTGCAACACAGTCTAGGACTTCACCAGTGATGTTTCCTCAGCAGATAAGGATCACAGAGAAAAGCTTAACAGAAGTTGAGTCTTGTCTTGCATACTCAGTTTCTGAGTATGTGTAATGAGCTGATCATTTCAGAGCTGCAAAGCTAACAATTTTACTTCAGGGGAATGGTCAGGCAAACAGAACTGTCCAGATGTGCAGGGGTGTAAATCCACAAAGCTGCTCTGACATGAGCAGACCCACCTGACAGCCTGGCCCCAAGTACCCCAGCTGAGTTCATGTGACCATACTGAAGAATATCGACTTTCAAGCTTAGATTGAATCTCTGAGCTAGAGACCAGTTCAGCTTACTGCCACCAGGTTCACTGACACTTGCTCTAAATTACTGTGAAGTGACTCTGGGCCCAAGTACCATGATCTCAGGTGACTCAAACTTGATCTACACTGCAAACATGTAACAAAACCCCAGGATCTCATTTCCCTAGGAACACTTTGTCTATGCCCTGCTGATACCTACTTCAGAGCCTCGGAAGCCAGTTTAGCATCAAACTCTGGATCTAAACATTGAGATTCTCCCACAGGTATCCTTTCAAGGGGATGTCTATCTGGCCACAATTCAGGAGGATACAAGTGGCTAACAAGCTGAGCCAAGAGCATTCCACGTGCTGATGTGCACGTGATGGGGTTCTATCAGGTTATGGAGCAAACCAAACTCTCAAATGCACACAGAATGTACAAATATTTGTGCTTGATTCTTAAGTTTAAAAGGACCCAAGAGTGCAAGATGACTCAGCAGAGTTGTCCTTTCTCAGCTGATAAAAACCAGAGCTACAAAAGAACCAATCCAAATGCCAAAACTGGACAGTTCCCCTTAGCCAGGGCCTCACGAGGGTCAGCATCACATCCCTCCTGCGCTCACAGGACTCTCCTGCTGATGCATCTTCACAGCCAAGGTACTATGGGGAGCACTGGAATCCACAGCAGCCTTACCCAGAAATCTAGTGTTGGAATTAGCAGGAACTACCAGAAATGTTGGTGAGTCTCTTGATTTTAAGAATATTGGCCACCGGATTTTAGGCAGCAAGCAGCAATACCTGCAATTGGGAATCTCCATGCAGATACACTAGATACAGGTGCAGTCGTGGGTCAAGGGACTTAAACATCCAAGTTCTTTCCAGTCCTGGTACCTGGCTGTCCCCCAGCCACAGGCAGCTCCCCTCAGGCTCCTCACAGGCAGCAGTGTCTGCATGGGCTGGGGCTGCACATGCTGCAGATCCTTTCCTCCTGCGTAAGCAGCGACTGGGGCTCTGGTGCAACAAGCCTCAGCATTCCTGGCCTTTGGAGCTTGACATTTCCTGCTGGGAGAAATCTGCTCAAGTGCCCACGGTGTGACAATGGGGCAGGCAGCTCTCCGTGGAGGAGGACAAGCTCCACAAAGGGCCATGACATCTGGGATTGTCAGCGCTGAAGCCTGGGCAGAGCGGCTGCTTCTCTGTACCCTCTCTGTGAAAGCTTTCCAAGAACTTCAGACACAGGGGAAAACATGTGATTCGGTGAGAAGGAGCAGAATTCAGAGGGGGAGGAGGAAGGAGTAAAAAAGGGAAAAAGAGGGCACTCTGCCTCCCAACCCCCTCGGTGGCAGGCAGGTGCCCATCAGCCGTCAGCCGTGTCTGTCGGGTGAGCGACGCGCGGCACTGCTCTGGGGACTCAGCAGCCAGGACGTCTCCCACCTCACGGAGCCAGCAGAGAGGGCAGCTCTGTTTGTGAGCTGAGTGATTACTCTCGCACAGGTAACTGGAAAGGAAGACGAATCTCGAGAAGGACAACGATCTCAATTCTCATCTTCCCCGCACAGAGGCCACAAGGCAACGTGCCACATCACACCCCCTGAAATCCAAGCTTAGTCCCCAGATGACTGTCTGTATGCAAACTGCAGGACAGGCCGTGCTATAGATTTCTCAGAAGAGAGGGTACGTGTTCACAGAGAAAGCAGTTTCTATATTTTGACTGCATAGTAAACATTTGTCTGCATTGCAATGCCGTAATTCGCTAAAGAATAATGTTGTAAATGAGACCAAAAGGTCTCTGATCAGACTACCAAGCTCTCTGCAAGTACAGCGAGTAAGTCTGCAAAAGGTTCTTGGGGTGTGTAACCCATCACATAATGCACCTTTTCCATCCAAGCACTCAGGCTTTTTCACTCAGCTTTGATTTCAAAAGGAAGGGAATTTTGGCTGGTTTCAGTTACACCAGGATTTCAACATTTTGCTAATCTAACTAGGCAAAAAAGCTGCTAATACAGAGCTGGGTTTGGTTGGGGTTTTTTGAAGAATCAATGCACTCACACTTCCTACCACAGGAGAGAAAGGACCACAGCTCCTGAGCTGCCACTTTGCGTGTGCTTCGCCCTGGCGCGCGGACGGCGCCTGCACACAGAGGATGTGCTGCACACAGCTGCACCTTGCACACTCTGCCCTGGTGTACCTGCAGCTATTTTTTTTTGAGTGTCTTTCCCATGCAGGTTTAAAAGAGGAATTAGACAAATTAACCTAACAAGCGTATTTCTGCCCCTACCCCTGAGCAGGAGCAAAGAGTCTGGCTGAGGAAGAGCTGCTTGCTGGAGGTACAGCAGCTGCTCTGAGCCCAACCTAACAACATCTGCACCGTTTTCAGGTGTGCACCACCTGAGTGCAGCTGCTCACGGGGATGGCACAGGTTTCCAGCCGACCTTCCTTCACTGGAATACAGCAGCAAGCACAGTCTGCATGCAACAAAGAAAATCCTCAATTATGAGATATAGTGCCAAAATTTTACCAGAACCAGAAATCTCCCTGAAGGCAGACAATGCCATTTCTTGACCTCGAGGTGCTTTTCCTCTCTTTCCCAAACAGCACTACAGCCCTAAAGCCCAGTGCAGAGTAGTCTGGAGACAACCTCTGGTCACAAAGCACCTTGGAAATATCCTCAGAAGGCTTATTTTGAGTTAGTGTCTTGAAATAGTGTTGACACTTGAAATATTCAGACTATTCAAAAATGCACCAGTTTGGGGTGCCTGGCCAGACCTTCACTGCGCCCGATCTCAACGGTAACCTGCGCATTCCTTCTCGGACAGGCAGACAATTCTGCTGTTTTGTCAGGTCAAAGAGCCAGACAAGAGCAAAGTCTAAAAATACCTCCAGCCCAGAGTCCCTTGGAGTACATTTGTTTTACTGTGCTGGACTGAAGAAAAGCTCCCTGTCACTGTGGCATTCCTTCTCTGCACACATGTTCTTGCAAACACAATTGCATCACACACTGTTCAAGCCCAGCTTCCTGTGAATCAGAGCCAAGAGTCACCATTATATCTCAGGCACAAAGGGGAAGCTGAGTGAGAGTGAAGCTTGCTGCCCCCAGCCCAGCATGGTGAGGGTGTGGGTGCTGCCTGGGTACACGCGAGCACCGACAGGCCCCGGAGCATCACCTCCACCTGGAGCTGCCCAGGACTGAGGGGGCACACGTTCTCTGCCGCGTTAGGAGGGCAGTGCTGAGAGCAAACCAGCAGCTGTGTTTCTCGTCTGTGCACACTCCAGAGCAGAGCTAAAACCAGAGCTCTGGTATCCATTTCCTCTTTTGTTACAGAGGTGCAAAGGGATGAGAAAATTTGAGCTCCCTTCATCCAAAGTCAACTGGGTTCCACTGCTGGGAGACGTGGAGCACATCCAATCCAGCCTCTGCCTCTGGCCTACTCCCAGCACCACCACAGCTGTGGAACTTCAAAAGGAACTACCAGAGCAGCCTGGGGGCCTGTCACCAGGACAGACCTCTGGAACCTGGAACTATTTTTAATAGGTACTTACTACCTGCAGACCTGCAGCTAGGATTAGGTGTGAGTTTGCCCACCACCCCCTCCCAGCCGCAGGAACTGTCCCTGCTGAAACAGGACACTGCTCACACTGCCTACATGCCAGGGCACTGGCTGCTGCATCCAGCAGGCCACTCATCCAGGCTGCCACCTTCTCTTCTCCAACGTTTCCCCCTTAGCTGCCTTTCAATTGGAGGCTGAACGGTAGCACCTACTGTCTAGCAAACAAGTTTACACAAGGAGTTCCCTCTGGAGCCAATATCCCTGCCCTCCCTTCGATCTGCCAGTGCAGCAGCTCCTGCCCCAGGCCACTGCTAGTCACCTCAGGCACCGCTGGCACCACTTCCCCCAGTGACCCATCTCTATCAGTCCACGAACAAAACTCTGAACACACTGCCAAAGCCCAGGCCCAGGCTGGGCCAAAGCAAATAGCTTGTTTAACACTTCATCCACCACACTGACACCCTGGATTGAATTCAGCCTTTGCAAGAGTCCCAACCACATATGTGAACTCAGCTGACTGCCAGTCACTGTGTGCTCACACATAGCAGGGCCTTTATTTGCAATAAAACATTTAGAGTGGAAAAACACCCCAGAATTTAATAAAAGAAACACTCTCAGATTGCCAATGGCTTGTGGTGCATCCTCTCAGATGTTCCTAATTCCCTACATAAATAAAGCTGGAATTGCAAGTTCTGCCAATTAAATAAATGTCTGTTTTAACTCCGTTTTGTATTAAAACAGTAACCAATTTTACTTATACAAAATAAAGTGTGAAGTCCTGGACTGTAAATAGGCTCCATTTGTGGATGTCTTTTCACAGTTACTCTGCCTAAATAGCTGACTGTTCAGAGAAAAGCACCCCCAATTTGCATACCTAAGCACAACTGCATAAGCCAAGTTAAGGGCAAAACACACACAAAACTGCCTTTAGACATCCGAGTTTTAAAGTGCTGGTCATTCCCGTAGAAAATTCAACAAATCTAAAAGCTTTTAGCACTAAGTGTTTATAAAAATTACTCTGGAAGCTTGGAGAGGCAACAGCTTTTCCAGTGAGCTGCTTCAGTCTTCTTCGTCCAGCGAAGAGCCCAAGAAGAGAGTTCTGGATGCTCCATGCACTGTGACATCAATACAGGACCCTTCATGAAAACCTTCCAGTGTGAGCCTTGTGCCAAACTGAGGAATTGTGTTTCAATGCACTACAGATCATGGATAAAGCAAAGACCAGAGGAAAAGTGGAACTGCAGCTCCTCTCTGCCACCAGCCCAAGCAGAGTGGCCTGCTCTCCACACTCCGGGAATATCTCTGGCCTGGGAAGAGCTCCTCTCCCGCGTCAGGAGAGCGAAGCAGGAGGCAGCGCGGTGGTTTTCCCCAAGCAGCACAAGATGGAAATCGGGGTGTGATTCCACAGGCAGTGGCACCAGCTGGCCCGGACAAAGACACTTTATGTACTGAAGCCCATCAAAGCAGCCTCACCATACCCACATGCCTTCCACAACCATCCAGCAGGGCCTGGCAGAAGGAGGTACAGCACGAGCGACTACTTCCTTCCCAGAATTCAAACTTCTTTCCTTCAGCCACTCCCAGAAGCGGCAGGAGGAACAATAGGCAGACCTGCAGAAGTGAGGGGTGTGAACAGAAGGCCAACATTTCCTCAGAGCTGGTGTCAGACAGCGCTGGAGTGCCACGAGCCTGGACTCAGGGGCACTGCAGGGCACCCCTGCGTAAAACGGAGAGTATGCCTAATGCTGACTCTGACACGAGTCATCGGTTCTGACCTCAGCCAGAACTGAATGCTGTCTTTGATGGTGACAACGTGAGCACTGCCTAGGAACACGCTCACACTCTTTGCCAAGACTTCTATGCTCCACTGTTGTTTTTCTCACTCTTTGACAAATCCAGTTATAACATACTTGCTTTAGGCTCTACAGCATGTGATGGGATGTTTTGTTCTAGTTTAGTGGCAAAAGGAAAGCGAATGAATCACTTCTCTATCAGAAGGTGCTTGTTCTCCTGACAGGACAGTCTATCCTCAGGTCTCAGGGACAGGAACACAACCCACTGGGCTCCATGGTGTCAGTTCCTGCAGGTCTCTCTAAGGACAGACACACTGGACTGCTCTATGCCTTCTGGTTCACATTTCTCCATGACATGCTCTTAGGTTTATGATCTGGCAGGATCTGCTCCTCTTGGTCTTGGTGCCTCTGCATTTTCTGCATTTGGATCTCCAAATTTCATGCTAAGCTCTCATCACCAACCTCTTTCTCAGAAAGGCATGCACATGGGAACTCCGTGTCAGTAAGACCCTGTGGGACATGCCCTGCATGTCAGACCACCAATGCAACTTACAGCTGGTTACAGAGGACTTTGATTTTAAAGAAACCAAAATACCTGTGGCTTTTAGCAAGGCTTACCTTTTTTTTTAAATTAAAAAGTACACAAACATGTACATACTTTCAGTTCATCTAACACTCTCTACACTTTCCCCCTCCTCGGTGTCCAAGACTTTTGTTTGGGTAAAGAATTTCACAGGAAGTATGAAGAGACTTTTTTTTCTCGTCTGTTTTTCTTGTGAGAGTCCAGCTCATTCTTGCTCTTTGTGTTTCTTGTGTATTGTTTCTAGAGACTTCAGCCCCTTAAATCAACATGACTAGCCCAACAGAAGGGAATGACTTCACCCTCTGCCAAAGCACACAAGATTGTTTAGAGAAAAATACTTTTGCACTGATGAAAAGTCACTGTCTTTCAGTGTCAAGGGTTAATTTTTATTGCCCTCTAGCCACAATCTACTTGGTATTGTTAAATTTACACACAGAATGACAAACTAGGAATGCTTGAATTCAAATCCCACCAATAAAATGTTGCCATATATAACCTGGAATAATTCACCTACAGCCTGCAGTAAATCACTTCAGCTTCACCACTGGTATTTCTTCCTTTGTAAAACAGAAACAGCATCATTTATCTGCATCCTTGCTCTGACAACTTAAATCATGCCCAGATTTAGACAAAGCCTATCCATCCTATCTCTTAGAGTGGCAAGGAAAAAAAGTAAGAGAGCAGCAGGTCTCCTTCCTATGTTGTGTGCCCCAGAGCTGGGCACGGGACTCCAGGTGAGGTCGCGGGAGAACAGACTAGAAAAGTCACATCCTAGCCACGGATAAAGCATCAGGTTTTACTTAGGGAGGGCATTAAAAATTGTGTTTCCAGGGTAACATAATGGAACCAAATGAAAGACAACAGAGAGCTACTCTGACCTTCCCAAATGGACACAGCAATGTACATCTATTAATGGGGCTCTCGGGCACGTGAGCACCTCCTGCCCGTGACAGCTACCACCAGCTCTTCATGGAGCAGCTAAAGCACTCCGTAAGAAAGCAGGTACCAGAAAGCTGCTTGAGCACACTGTGGAAGTTGAGCTCCTCTAAACTATTCAGCAAAGGATTAAATTAATCATATACTGAGGTATATACCACAGAAACATCTAAAGAGGCTGGCAAATACACTTTAATCCTTTCTCCTTACCACTCCACTCGCCAAGAGCAATTAAATCTAAGCTGTGCTATTATTCTTCCATTGTAGTACCCTCAGGCTGGAAAGCAAAGCTCCTAGAGATAAAATGCCATGACTGAAGTACATAAAAGCCAAAGCACAAGGCAATAGAAGCTATTACCTGCCTGAACTGCCCAGGAAACACCTAAGGAGAACCTTCTTTGCTGACGCTCACCTGGCAATCAAGAACTAAGAGCACAGTTTATAAAAAGCCTCTCTCCTATGTGCTTCTTCCCTTGGAGTCATCCCAGGAGTCACTGACACCCTTCCAATTCAGTAAAATGTAGCAATACAGGAACAGCACTTTCCAGCTGCTTTCCTGGCCACAGACCTGCCTGTTCCCAGCTGGTAACCAGCTCACCCAGCCAGGCTGGCCCAGCCACCACCCTCACAGCACCAATGGTTCCAAGCCATGACTGCCCAAAGGCTCACCACGGTCACCATTCACTGCAGGAGGGTTTATGGCAGGTAACATCAGTGAGCAAAGCAGGGATGTCTGAAATGCTCAGACTCACAAGATCGAACTTCAGACCCCTGTCCTACTGCAGCATGTTCCAGAGACAATTCTGCACTGGCTGAGTATCTTGCAAGCTATTGTTTCTCTGCCCTGCAGGTCATCATGTTGTGATTTTGTAGGATGTATGCTTACAATTGGCTGTTGAAAGTCATCTCTGAGGACTGACAGATTGCTTCTGATGCCTCTGATGCAGCTTCCATGGCTGCATGGACAGGGAAGTGGCATTTTTCTGCAAAACACTCAAACTCTCTACACAATGTACACCAGAAAGGACAAACCTCTTGCAGAGATCCACAGCTTCTTTGTATAGAGCAGGTGCTCTTAGAATCACTGATTCTGTAATACCCCTGGGCTCCTCCTGACGCCATGGACATGCTGGCTGCTAAAAACATACTCTTGTCCCATGAAGTATGTGGATAAAGTGGTAGGATAATGTAGTATCAAACTCCATTCACATCTTGTTCCACCCTAATGAAGACGGAAATATCTTATCTACAATCTAGAGAACAGAAGAGATAAAAGCAGGTATTATTACCCAGGGGTGATACCAGCTGCTGGAATGACTGCGCTTTGTACGGACACTCAGGGAATTACCTAAATTCCCTGACAATGCAAAGAAAAAAGGAGAGGAAGAGAAGGGAGTGAACACGAACTCCAGCATTTCTAGACTGAAAATACAAGTAGCTGAAATAATTTGGTGAAATTTCTGCTCGGACAAATGCATCTCCTGCAGGAAGATCTAACGACAGATAACATTTCCAATAAACCTTCTGAATGGATGTTACTTTTTAAAAAGAAAGGATAATCAAAAAGAAAAGAAAGTAGAATCAAGTACAAAACACAGTTTTGCAACTTGCAGAGTGAATCTTCTTCCAGCAGTGAATTTTCACATCACCTTTGCTGGCAGAGAGGAAGCAGCATTCCTCCTCCTGTTGGGGTGGCCTGTGGCTAACACCCACAACAGCGTCACCCATACTGGCCTGTCCCTTAACCCTCACCCACCATAGGCTCCCAAGTTGTTCGTCCGCCCCGGGCAGAGCTCAGTGCATTCCAGCTGTTCTCTCACATGAAGAACAACTCCACCACCTCACCTCTCTGCCCTGTCCTTTCAACAGGGTACAGAGCCATCCATGAGAACAGTCCAGTCATGAGCTATCCCACACGTCCCTGTCACTGCGATGAGACCGTGGCCCTGCGACAGCACATACATTTCTAGCTGTTCCCCTTTACTCCCCTTGCCGTGTGTGTTTGTGTCCAGCACTCGAGAGGTGACCAGCATCATCCAGGTTCCCTCCAAGGGTGTGAGAGGATTCACCACAGCCATTCACACCCCTGATGTGGTTTGCCCCATGAGTCTCATCCTGAGAGGTAACCAAAGAACATCTGCTCTGCCATGCCTGGCATGACCTACTCCCCAGGAGCAAGCCATGGCATGAGCATTGCCACTTTGGGCCCAACACTCAAGTCCTTCTGTTGGTTTATTTGTACACAGGTCTGCACTGGTTTAATTCAACTAGTAAAAAGCCTTCCCCAAGCCAAGCGTTTCAGTGCTTGGGGTGTGGAGGAAGTGAAGGAAGGGAATGCTCTGCAGAGGCTGAGGTTTGCCACCTGACTGACAAATGCTGGACAAGTGTCAGGAGAGGACAGAGTTGTCCCTGGGGCCAGGAACGAGGCAGCTCCAGCGGCTGAGCTCAAGCAGCCACTCAGACTGAGACTTTCAGAGAAAATGAAGAAGGATCAGATTTTGCGGTGTGGGGAGAGGACAGTGTTTTGATCTTTTTGATTTAACAGAATCTAGCAGGTGCAAACCTCAATGCAGACACTTGGATTTCTATGGAAGTATCTTACTCAGGTTAATTTCAAACTGCTCCCAGTTGATGCAAGTTAAACTGCAAACAACCACTGCTAAGAGAGGTTTGCACATGAGTAGCAATTTGGTTTTAAATCACTTCTCAGGTTACATGACCACAGCTGTTTGTGTAAACAAGGACTAAAGTGACTGCAGGTAAGGAGAGTGGCAGTGAGGTTGAGAGGAAACAAATCAGGGAAGAAATGAAACTTTTTCATACAGGGCTATAGGAAAACAAGTCACAGCACAGCCCCACCCATGTTTTCAAGGCCTGCTTCAAGTCACAACGAGAGCACAAAAAAGTATAAGCCTTTGTCAGGCTGACATTAGCATAACAATGCCAACGGATCCTTTGAATCAAACCTCTGCTCGAGGCACATTTTCATGGCTTGGAGTCACCTATCTGTGCTGATTGCAGTCCTGCTGGCTTCAAGGGGCTCCAATTCTAAAAAGCCCCATAAAGGTTCTATTTATGGGGCGAAATCTGGAAAGTATTTTCAATAGCATATGTGATTTTACTGCTCAGGTATCAAGTGTGACACTGACGTCACACAGCAACACAGGGATGGATTCCAGTCCTCGCTCTCCAGCAACCGGCACACTGACACTACCTGCAAACCCCCTCAGGAAAAACACTGCTGCCTTCTCTTTGTTCCAGAGCTCTTCTGTGATTCACTGGGGACCACATATTCAGATGGTAAGAAAAGGGATGTTGTTCTGTTTCTGCAGTCTGAGGATTCCTGAAGTTCCTGAAGCTCTCACTCCTGAATCTGCAGCACTCTCCGGATTTGGGGCATTTAACTAACAAAATGAAAACAATCAGACGTGCCTGACTGGCTCTGGACGTTTATCTGGAGCCCGAACGGACCCAGGGCAGGGCTGCAGCTCAGCTCCCTGCTGCCAGCCCGGGGCAGGATGGCACAGTCAGACTGAACCCCTGGGCTCCCCAGAGCCCCCGGAGCCTTTGCCCCACTAAACAGTGCTCTCTGCAGCATCACCCGCTGAGGAAACCCGAGGAGCCAAACGTCTCCCTCACCAAGAGGTAGGCTCAGTTCCCCGAGTGTCACATGGCAGCATAAGCTGTCAGTGACCCAGAAGCATCAATTCCACACGGGGGTAGCTGCAGGGAGGCAGTCACTGAGCTGAGCTAAGGCTCCCAGCACAAGCAATACTCCTAGCAGGCTCTACCTGACACCTTGCAGTTCTCTCCAGTTCTGAAGTCTTAACAAAAACACACTCATACCTTCAGTACCCACAAAAGAAGCCACAGGAAATCTGACTATTAAATGCAAGCAAAATTACCAGTACTGGGAGTACTTGAAAGAAGAAGTGTGCATGCTATTTAAATTCTGTTACAAATAAGATCAGCCACTGATCAGCACAGGTGTCTCTAGAAAAATCAAGTGTTATAAATCACTCTGATAATCAAACCGAGACATGCAAAACAATGCAGGGATTTTTAATTGCAATGAAGATCAGATGACAGAATGTTAGTCAAATGCTCACAAATCTCTTATTATTGCAGTACAGTGAATGCAAAAGAATGCTGAAATCAAGATAAAATGTTACAGGCACCCAATACAAGAATGCAGAACTGGAATGATTAAGGTCTTTATGTTCCTAAGGAAACCAGCAGCCTCTCCCCACTCCCCTTCATTAACGTCTCCCAGAAAAATGTCAGCCCCGAGCTCTTCCCAAAGCATTCAGCACTCCAGCCTTGGAAGCATGCCTAGAAAGTGGAATCCAGTTCTGGTGTGAGGGGTCTCCTTCCCTGGAGGCTTTAGATTTGCCTGTACATAGGGAATTTTCGTGCACTATCAGGATACTGGACCAAAAGGAAAGAACTGGTGACATTACATCTTCTCTTCCCACAGTGGGCAAGAAGAAAAGTCCCTTTGACCCAGAGTGATGGTGCAACAGGGAGAGACTTCAGGCTCTCCTCTTAACACCAGCGTTCACTGCCCCAGGCCAAGACCAAGCCTTGCTTCCCACACTCTGCTGCCCTGGTTACTGCATCAGCACTACAACGCACCAGCTCTGTGCACCAGCTACCTGTAGCAATAATGCTGAATTTGCAAAACGTGAACACTACGATTTAAAAAGAAACCACAGCCTGAACAGATCTGGAATCACGTTGCAAAAGCCTTCAGAGCTGTAGCTCCTGGCCAGCTTCAGGGGTAAGGCACCTCCACAGTGAGCAAAAGGAACGCGGGTTAACCCTTCCTGTCAGGACCCAGTCTGCTCCCAGCTGGAGCGAGCCAGTCAGTCCTGATCTGGGCTGAAGGGACTCCGAAGTATCAGGAGTCATACTAGAGGACTGATCTGAATTGCAACCAGCTCTGTGCACGGGATGCTCAGACTGCTTCCTAGCAATGCGCTGGAATTGGTCTGAGAGGGGTTAAGAGAGACACACATTTCCACAAATGTAGGATTCTCAGTTGTATCCATTCACCTTGAAAACAAATAAGATACGACTTGTCTAGCCACAAAACTGGAGTTATTCTGCTGCCTAGGAGAGAGGACAATTTGGGAGGAAGACCAATTAAAACTGCACGTAAGCAGCAGCAGCCCCAGGGTGAATGCATCCAGAGCTGCACCCTGTAACTGCACGGAAAGAGATCTGGATTGACTTAGAGGTACAGTCCGGGGTGCCATTAAGAGCTCTGCTTTGTATTGATGCGACTAATGACCAAGGTTCTTACAAATGCAGCTGCCCTTGACAATGGACGAGTCTCTGGGGAGGAGATGGGGGTTGCATAATGAAGTTAACGAGCTTAGTGTAGAGCATAGAGTGAAACTTGAGTTCTGTAAAACAAGCAGAGGACATAGTGTTTTGTACAGGATCTGCATGAAAACACATAGTCTCTCATCCCTCAGCAAACGATACAGAATGCTTTCATAACTGAAAACATTTTCAGGCCACAGGAAGAAACCTCTTCTTAATAAATATTAAACTAGCACAAACTTTTCCACTACACACTTTTATTCTTTGAAAGGGTCATCACTCAACAACAATTAGAGTGGCTTTTATACATATATATGTATGTGTTCACTGTGCACTTAAGAAGTGAAGACTATTTTCAAGATGCAAACTTTGCTTGCATAACCAAAATATTCAAGGTCAGTATTAATGACAACCTGTAACTTTGATTCTATAGTGCTCAAAGCTGTACGAACAGAGAGGCAAATATTAAAAAGAAAACAAGGGTTTATGCCAGCAGTTTCCAAAAGAGAAAACTAACCTTCACTTGCTTCAATCCATTTCAGAAATCTATCTGATCTTCCAGTATCCTGAGTATGTATTTCCTCAGTGACCCCAGGGATACCTGCTGGACACCAAATTGCTCTAAAACTCAGGGAGATACTTGGATAGACCTTGGATGTTTTTCCTGTCTAATATGGAACACCTTGCACGAGTTTGCCTTCCCTGAGCCAGGTTACATGGTCTGCTGCTCCCAAACAGCTGCACCACGGACACTTCTGGGGGGTGAGCAAACCAGCACAGGACATCAGCTGTCTCCAGCTCCTCCTGCCTTGGCAGCGGAAGCATGTTTCTGTCTCTTGAAGGGTGACACTGGAATACACCACCCCAACAACTGGACCAGACTTTGTTTAGAAAGAAATGGTGAGATCTCCACATGTGATCATCTGATGGTACCAAGGAGATGCTGCAGAAAAGCTCTCGCCTTCTTTCACCTCTCAGGAGAAATGTTTGCATGGTTCCCATCATCAACCAAACTGCTTAACCTGACTTCACCCTCCTAAGAACAGGAGACTTCCCTCGAGTCAGGAGGAAAAATACAAACAAGATTGTCTAGAAAAATGTAAGATGATACTATGAGATGCCTCAGTCAGGATTAGAATTCCACGAGCACCACAGCCAAAGTAATTCTAAGATCTTCCCCTAAAACGGAAGGACTTCCTCTGTGTGGTGCTTTGCCAGGGACTCTGCCCTGCTCTGGGAGCCAAGAGCAATCAGCTGATCACCTGGCATTACCCAAGTACAGCAGAGCTTCAGGGGTATTTTGTAGGCTCATTTGTCCAACACTCTACTTTGATCTCCCTACTCCTTTTGGAATAGGGATTCCTTTGTACTTTGGTTAGTAACCATCTCCCAGCCAGGCAGCTGTAATTCTCACCCCGGGGAGACACATGTGACCAGAATACACAAGCTGACACATCCTGCTGCTCCACGGCTGTTAAACAATTACAGAACAGAGGGGACTTCAGGGGCTTCGAGCTGGGAAGGAGCATTTAGAACCTAACCATCTAAATATTCTTCACATGATTATATACAAATTTGGTCAAGTTGAATTTAACTCCCTCTAGTAATGCCTCGGCACTCTTCTTCTCTGGCAACTGTGTCAGAAAAGTTCTGTGGGTCACAAATTAGTTCTTCCAAAACTGCTGTAGCCACCCCAGCGCAGTCCTGGCAGAGGTTTAAGCAAGAGAAACTCCTTTGACACACCTTAGGTGTCCTGCACGGAACGGGAAGGTGTGCCTGGCTGGATATAAAGCCTCCAGCTCGGCCAGATCCATTAACACATTACTGGGGAGGGCAGTGAGGGAGTTACTACGTGCTCGACTTAGAACTCCTGGCCAATTCCTGGCTGTGCCATGGTTAGTGCTGTGTTTGCCTTCCAGACTTAGGCCAGCACGGGAAGCTTTCCCCTCGGCTGGGCTAGAATGACAGCATTTTGTGGAATTCAGCACCTCAGGAGAAGACACACTCCAGCGATGCCCATAAAAACCAAGGCAGATGTCCAGCCCTGACTGTTGGCAGGGAGCAGTGAGTCTGAAGGCCTCCCCACGAGTACCATCCACACACTCACTGACACCTCAGCTCTTCACCACGGCCACAGTCATTCCCCCGACCCAGGTGGGACAGGGATTACTTCAATTTGCAGATAACACTAAGAAAATCACTTAGGTCTGATTTGCTCTCTGTCACCCCATTTGTCCCATGGGGACAAATCAAGGATCCCAGGAAAAAGAGCCTGGTCTGTCCTGGCATTGGGTGTGCATCTGCTAGCTAGCACAGACACAAGCAAACAGCCAGCACCATGCCAGCTTCTCCTCTGCCCAAATTCGGAATGGAACAATACCCTGCATTTGCCCCAGCAGTGAAAAGATTAAATCTCTCTGAGCAAACCATCCTGAGCTAACTCCTGCACTTGACTTCCCTGAAGAGAATTCCTATTCAGTCAGTATAACTACTCTGGATTCTTCTGCAACATACTAGAGGAACTCCTCTAGGCTCTTTAAAGTTTAGATTCTTTTGCGAAAGGAATTGCACTGCCTGAGCCCCACTCCTTTCAAAGACATCCCAAATCAGCACTGCGCTCTCCCTTTCACTCTGATCAAAGCAATTATTGATGCCTGTGATCCATAGCCCACAGATCAATCTCATCTAAATCTTCCTCTTTTCGTCCTCCCTCAGACTGTTGCTCCTTCCCTGTGCACTTCATTTCCCCCAGTGTAACACAGTCACCAGGACTGTGGGGGTTAAACAGGAAAGCACATGGTATGGAAGTTGCTCCTTTCCCTATTCTTTCCACCCATGAGAACAGCTTCAGAACCACACCTCTAATTTAGGGTTAGCTTCTCTGGATTCTCCAGCATCACAACTCTATTTATACCACAGTCTGTGATGTGGCATCAAACATATGCCTGTAGGTCTGAAGTACTGGCACTGAGGCTGGTTCCACCCTTGGGAGCCACATCCCCTGCAGAGCAGCAGAGAGAGAAGGCCAAGCGACGTGTCCCATGGTCAGCCCTCCCTGCCACACACACACCAACCTACTCCACCCCCGGGGGAGGGATGGAGAAGCCTTGGCAGGAAATCTGCAATGCCAATGAAGTGACTGAGTATCTGTAAGGACAGTTGGATCTACCAGCAGAGGTGACACAGATCTAGACTGCCAGACACTGCCTAGACACCAATGCAGAGAGAGTTGGTTCCCTGCATGCAGAGTCGGGCCGAGCTGTGAATAATTTCAAACACAGAGCTCCGTGGGGGAGGTTGTAACACTCATCTGCTAGGTGTGGGGCCCTGGATTTCAGGCCTGTTTTCATTTGAATTGAGATACTAGCGCAAGAAATTGCAAAGACAGATTCCCCCAAGGATAGCGCAAGAAATTGCAAAGACAGATTCTCCCAACCGGACAGACACAAAGTAGTTCTTGCAAAACCATTTTTAACCCTTCAGGATGAGAGGACTTAGATTTACCGCAGTAATTAGTTACAAAAACCAGCAAGGAAACATGCAGGAAAACAACCCCAAATCTGCTGTGGCAACACAAAACTTCCAGCTGGCCAGCAGCTGGGGCAGCAGCTCCTGAGGGGATTGCCTGGAAAAGCCTTGAGCTCTTCGATGCTCTAAGCCAGACATATTCAACCTGATGGATAGGTTGGCTATCTTCTCTCTGTGTTTGGAAGCACAGGATTCCCTTTTCAAAGCCAAACCAGAGTAGCATGCAGGGATCCATCACTTCCCAGGAAACACCGGCTATGCTGCACGTGTACTGAAAACCTGGTGCTTCTGGGTGGCCACGTTTCTTGGCTTGCACGCTAAGAAAGGCTAGTTTGGACAAAAAGGCAAAGACAGGTGGGCCATGAGTGAAAGCCATGGCTCTGTGTATTTCTTTTCTGCCACTTCCACTATTCCTAATGCTCTGTATGAAAAAAGGAGAGTGTTCCCAGCCTGTTTCTTATGGATCACCTTCTCTACTGCTTCGTTCCAGACTTGCCTCTTCCTCCTTATACCTCAGTGCAGTTTCAGTGCCATTCCAGCCATCTGCAGGCACATACCTCCAGTGCACAGGGCATACTGACAGCCAGTCAGTACTGCAACACAACCCACTTGGTTACTCCTGATGTGACGAACTTTGCCTCCAAACAGCCACATCAGCTCCTTCTACAGCAATTATTTGCTGTCTTCTTGGGAACCCCATTTGATCCAATTACAGGAATACAGAAAAACAGGGGGGGGAAAGCTTTTATCCAGAAGTGATGAAGCCCCAAGAGATGAACAAATCTTTTCTGCACAGAAAAGTGACCCACACTACAACATAAGTCTCTTGAGGAACTACAGAACACATCAAGTCCGGGTTCTTCTTTTGCTGCAGGAACTACAAGATCACATCCCCTTTCCAGTAACTGAGCTCTCTGCTAAGGATCACAGATGAGGAAGGCCTGTCTTTGTCTCTCTCCTGGCTACTGGGCTGCCAAGACCATGTCTTAGTCATCTAGCAGCAACACAGAGCAGTCAAAACAAGAGCTGAACAGCAACACCCAGGAAGTCAAGGCTATCGACAAAAGCAGCCTCTGGGCCACGATGTGAGTTAGATTTCAAAACACCTTCTGTAATTCTGCCCCTGGAAGCACATGACTGAAGCAGAAATTAGTAAAATACATGAGGGCAGTAAAAAGGGAATAAAGGAGGACTAAGAAGGTTCCAGAACTACTGCAGGCAGCATCTGACCCAGTGAAATGACATTCACCAGAATTAGCTCTACTGCAAACAGCGAAAGTTTAGAACATTGTGGCTACATAATAAAAATCACAACGATACAGGTTAGCTCTGCTTGCACAGGTCAATTGCCTCATTGCCTGCATGATGCCAATCCTTGCAGCAGATATGCAGCAGCACCTACACTGTCCTGGATGCAGAACAAAGCTGTGGATAGAAGACCATCCTCTGGCCCAAGTGACTCCAGGAGAAAGCTGCACACCTGGGAATGTCAGGGAAGGGGCAGAGCCAGTCCCTTATACACAACAGCCCCTCAGCATTCCTGGCTGCTAGGTAAGATCTTTAGGTCACTGACTGGACTCAGATGTCACACTCCAAAGGGCTAAGTATGAAATGACATTCAACAGTTGACAAAGGTTCCTCAAGAAGACTACTGAGCCCACCAAAATGGTTGCTGGCAAAACTGTGGTACCTCACCAAAAAATATATGTATCAGCAAAGACAATACATAAAATACTGAAATAACACCACATAAAGCGACACATCCACCCTGCGATGTCTTCAGACCAGGATGCCGTGTACATATCACCACCAGACTTCCTACAGCTGCCCTGAGAAGCAAGGCCAAAGCTTCCTAGTGATCTCAGGAAGTGTGATAAATGACTGAGTCCCCAAACAGCATTACAGTCCAAGTTTACAATTTATTATGCGAATATAAGAAAGCAAACAGCGCTGGGTGCATGTTGGTAGAGCAGAGACTCTTTGAGACTCTTTGAGGAAGTAATCAGGATTAACTCATTAGTTTTCCCTTTCTTCTCTATGTTTAGATACTTCTTCAGGCTATAGGTAGATAAATCCTGTGAGCAGCAGTGATTCAGCTCCCAGCTCTGGGGTCTTGCTAAGTATTTTTATTATTTACCATTACCTTTGCAGACACAGCTTTAAACCTTGTAAATGCTACATTAAAAAACTAGAAAAGGTCTTTCGGATGCAAGGAATACGGGAGGATTTAAAACCACCCCTGCATTATTCCTGAGCCCGCTTTGATTTGGTGCCCGTGACAAAAGTAACTTGTGAGAAGGAAACGCAGCCACTGGCAGCACCACTCTGCTGGGAGAGTGCACCATCAGCCAGAACCATCTCCTGGAGACTTGCCCTCATTTTCTTCCTGTGAACTTGTATAAAACTGTCTCCACTCGACTGCCTCTGAATAATGTACAACAACAGAGGAGCGACAGCGAGTGCCAGGGGAGCCGCAGCCAAGGGCAGCTCGGCGAGCCCAGCGCTGTGCCCCAGCTCCCAGAGCACTCGGAGGGAACAGCACACATTCACTCAGAAAGACTGACAGCCTTAAAAAATGCATGTGCTGCGAGAACAAAGAGCACCTGAGAGCTCATCAGGACGAAACAAAATGCTCAAAGCACCTCCTGCTCACAGCTTGCACAACTAAATTCCAGGGAACTCCAGAACCTGTACCACACATCACAGTGTAAGCTGTTTTCTTTCATACCCCGCTCTACCAGACTCGCTTACTTCATCCTGAGAGAAAACTCTGCAGACAAATTTAATGTTTGTTTGGGGTTTTGGAGGCTTTTAGAGGATGCACATGTTGATAAAAAAAACCTGGATTTACACTTAAGAAAATTAAATCCATCAAAAAGGGAACACAAGATTACCACACATCACAGTGTAAGCTGTTTTCTTTCATACCCCGCTCTACCAGACTCGCTTACTTCATCCTGAGAGAAAACTCTGCAGACAAATTTAATGTTTGTTTGGGGTTTTGGAGGCTTTTAGAGGATGCACATGTTGATAAAAAAAACCTGGATTTACACTTAAGAAAATTAAATCCATCAAAAAGGGAACACAAGATTCATTCCATTTAGAGCTGTCAGTGGAATGCCCAGTCAATACACATTCTTCAGGCAGAGGGAGAGGTGTTTGATATATCTGTCTCACAGTAGCCTGAACTGGTGGTGCCAATGCTAAAAGGGCTACTAATCAGAGGAATCCCTGAAGGGGGTCACCTTCCTGGAGAGAACTGGGGCAAAGTGTTGCAGCTGGAAGACTTTATTCCCACATCCCATCACTTCCCCCCATTGGTGAGGCTGCTCAGGTCTACACATGCAAAAGGATGCAAACTCCCCGGAGCAAACAAGAGAGTCCCAACAGTCATGCAGCACAAAGAGTGCAGCAAAGACACAGTGTGCACCACTGCGCTCTGTCACCAAGCTCCACTGAACTGCACTTGAGCTGTAAGCCAAGTCCATCACGTAACTCATTCCACCTCAGTTACACTGAGTTAAGATGCAGATGTGTCCCTTACTCAGTGTTCCATGAACAGACAGCATCTTCCCTCTAACAGTGCCCATCCTGGCTACAGGATCCTCAGCCACGCTAACCTGCAGTACTGGATCTCTCTCCTTGGATACCAGGACTGTGCTTTGGCCTCTGACAGAAATGCCTCCCTCCTGAAAACCATGGACCAGCAGGTCTGCACTGAATCCAAGAGTAACTCCACCAGTTCACAGCACAGAACAACCTGTTTCTATTACATCCTTTCACCCCACCCAACTCTGAGAGCTTGCCTGAGCCTCTACCAAGATGTTGGCTGATATTCCTCAGCTTTCCCTGCCCTCTTTACTTACTTCCCCAAGCACACGTCTGTGCTTTTAAAACCCTGGTCCTGCTACCAGGGGCATTTTAGCTGCAGCATCTGTTTGTAATCTGTGCTCCATTACTCAAGAGTCCTGCTAACACACAGCGTAAGTTGTTGCTGTGATACTATTTCTTTACACTGGGTTCTTACCAGCTTTATGATCTACAGAGAAAAATAAAGTATTACCCAAACGAAGAAAATAATTCCTGTCTCCTTATTCTGAAATCCCAGTGAAACACATAAGAGTGGCATGGGGCATCTGTTTACACTGAGGCAAGAGAGTAAGGGTTCAGCTGAAGCCAGGGACAGCTGGAGTTTGTCTGGTGTGTAACTCCTTTTCAGTCCTACCATATGGTTGTGGGTGTGGGACTGCAACAAAAGAGATCTTCGACACATGTCAATTCCAGCTGTTAATGTGTGATCAATCTTGCTAGGAACAGAAAAGTTTATTTCCTCTATCTGCCTTTGATTCCCACCTGAGTCTGAAGTCTTGTCTTTTTCCCACTGTTCCTCTGTCCTGCCACGAATCCTCTGTCCATTTCCACCAGCCTCTGCTCAGGCACAGAACCAACTGGCCACAGTGGCAGCCCTGGAACCAGCCACTGGGACTGAGGGTTTCAGACACAGGCACGTGCTGCTTGCCATGGGGCAGCAGTCCTGCCGGGGCTGGGGTCGAGCCGCAGAGACCACTCATGCCGCAGCCTGGAAGGCCCCAGGAGATCCAGTGTTCATGCTGGCACAGCAGAATGCAGGCCTGCAGGCTGTGACTAAATCATGTTGATGACAGTGCAGAGTAAATTTATTCAACAATGTTTATTCCACAGTTTTTCCATATGCTAGAAAACAGAGAGGAAAGAAATAAAAATTATAAACAGACACTTCTTCCCTTAGACAGGAATCTTTGCACAAGGGCCAAATCACCAAATTAGCCAGGAGTAGTGAGAGCTGGAAATGATGGGAGAGATGAACTACTGCGAGCAAAACTCCCAGAAATGCTGTCCCTAACCACAAACAAATCTCTGGGAGACATAAGCAGTCTCAGCTTGGGGAGCTGCTTTATGTCACATTCCTTCCAAGCCTGACAGTGTTGACTGCAAGCAGCAGGCACACACTGATGGCCTGTATTTAAGACATCCTGCTCTGTGATTGCTATCCCACTTCTTCTGCAAACCTGAAATATTTCACAGAACTTTCAGGGGGCTCCTCCAAGCCAAAGAAAACGTCGTAACACACTTCCGACTGCACGTCACTCCCAGACTTCCAGAGGTGTCAGGGCTTGTGATCAAAGCAGCTGCTTACATTGGTATCAGCAGGAGGTGGAATTCTCAGTGGCTTTCCCAGCCACACCTGGCACACCTTGTCAGGCAGCACCAAGGTGTGCTGGGCAGCTACCTGCAGTCTGTCTGACAGTGCCAGTGTGAGGGAGCACACCGTGCTGGGTGCCTGTCCCTGCACTCTGTCTGACAGGGCAGAGTGTGGGTGTGAGGGAGCACCCCGTGCTGGGTGCCTGTCCCTGCACTCTGTCTGACAGGGCAGAGTGTGGGTGTGAGGGAGCACCCCGTGCTGGGTGCCTGTCCCTGCACTCTGTCTGACAGGGCAGAGTGTGGGTGTGAGGGAGCACCCCGTGCTGGGTGCCTGTCCCTGCACTCTGTCTGACAGGGCAGAGTGTGGGTGTGAGGGAGCACCCCGTGCTGGGTGCCTGTCCCTGCACTCTGTCTGACAGGGCAGAGTGTGGGTGTGAGGGAGCACCCCGTGCTGGGTGCCTGTCCCTGCACTCTGTCTGACAGGGCCAGTGTGAGGGAGCACACCATGTGGGCACCAAGGTGTGCTGGGCAGCTACCTGCAGTCTGTCTGACAGTGCCAGTGTGAGGGAGCACACCATGTGGGCACCAAGGTGTGCTGGGCACCCTACCTGCACTGCACTCTGTCTGACAGTGCCAGTGTGAGGGAGCACACCGTGCTGGGTGCCTGTACCTGCACTCTGTCTGACAGGGCAGAGTGTGGGTGTGAGGGAGCACACCGTGCTGGGTGCCTGTACCTGCACTCTGTCTGACAGGGGCAGTGTCAGTGTGAGGGAGCACACCGTGCTGTGTGCCTGTACCTGCAGGGGGTCTGACAGGGGCAGTGTCAGTGTGAGGGAGCACACCGTGCTGGGTGCCTGTACCTACCTGCACTCTGTCTGACAGGGGCAGAGTGTGGGTGTGAGGCAGCACACCGTGCTGGGTGCCTGTACCTACCTGCACTCTGTCTGACAGGGGCAGTGCCGCGTGGTGCCCAGGGCCAGCACACTTGGCTGCCAGAGCTATGAACCCAACAGCTACATTCACATTGTAGAGACAATCTGCAGACAACTGACATGAGGCAGCCAAATGTCTCCATTACAACAATGCCTAATCCACACAGCACTGTCGTCACAAAAGCAACTACGAGCTTTGCATCAGCTTTCTGCATCTCTTCCCTGCCAAATGCTAACAGAAAAAAAACTGCTGTTGTCCCTTCCACAATAGCATCAACACAGGTCAGCCTCTCCAACCCAGCCCTGTGCATATGAAAAAAATAAAATAGCTTTCAAAATAACAGACACAGCCCTGGGAACAGAACCAAGTTAAAAGGAACTAGCCGAATGTTATGACAGCATCAGTCGGAGAGACTATCAAAATAACCCCCCACTGAAGGGCTTCCCTCGGCCTGATTTCATATGCTGAGGCAAAGTGGGGTTGGAGTTGTGATGCTACAGAGGAGTAAGAATGACCTACTTTCACTCTCTACGAACTGGGACTCATCGTAGTCCCTACTAACAATACACACACTTCAGACTAAATTATGTGCTGTAATCCAAAATTGCTTCAGTCCTTAGAGTAATAAAAACCCCAAAAAACCTAGTTTACAGAAACATCTTTAATACATGAGCATTTCAGATGCTTGCCACAGACTCCTGCAATGAGGTTTGATCCCAAAGAGTGTGTTCCCTTTCCGCTGACTCCTTACTGAAGTTAGATCTCCCTTACACTTCAGTGAGTTTGGCAGATTATGGCACAAGAACCCCCATTCTGTTCTCACAGGTTATGCATTTTGTAGATCTGATGTTATATTCAACAAAGCAACTGTTGTGTTCCACTATGGTCTTCACAAACATTCAGAAAATCTTTTCCCATTCCAATACCCAAAAGGTACATGACAAGGGAATAAATCTGACAGCTTTACCCTAACCTGTCAAATCACTGTTTGCCCCTGGTTCCCAGGAATGTCACACACACACCAGCACCTTCCAGCCTAAAGAATTCCAAAATCTGTTCAAAGCTCTAGATGATGTTTTAACTAGACTAGTTCACCTTCTGATCAGAAGCAGGAGGCAAATGGACCTACAGGAATAAGTGGGATTACCTCTCACCAGCACAGGTTACCAGTAACCTGCAATTATATGGGAACTGCCATGAGTAGCCAAGCTCATCCTCCCCAGCCCACAGGGCAACAGTCCTGACTCCTTCTGAGTGTCTCCATACTGTGAAATAATCTGGGAAAAACTGATCAGGCACGTGAAATTTTCCAAAGCAAAACAAGAACCAGTTGATATTATCTAGGCAAAAGATCAAGAAAAATTCGAGCAGCAAACTGTAGTTCTAAGCCAAGCAGCAATCACGGTTCACAGAGCCTCTCTGCAAAGCACTCTGAGAGCTTGGCCTGGGGAAGAAACCCCTTGCTTAGTCGAAAGAGGCCTGTCGACTCAGCACCATGAAATTGAATAAACCCTCTCTTTGTGGCAGCGTCCAGGGGAGAAGGACAAAGGGCCTCTGCCACCACAGCGCTGCTGAATGACAGAGGCCTCCAGCACCTCCAACACTCCTCCCACCCACAGCAGAATCCCAGGAAACTGAGTGCTTATTCATGACTTGGGCTCTGTCCACTCCCGAGTTCCCTTGCATCCTCCAGTGCCGACCATTCAACAATATCTTCTTTTAGCTCGCCTCTTGTCTGCCACTTCCGCATTTAATTGCAAGTTCATGGGTATAAAGTGGCCTGAACAGCTGAACTAAGTCATCTTGATCTGAAGGCTCCCTTTCCTCATAAAAGGGGAAACAGTTCTTTCTCTGTCTTTCTGTCTGTCTTCATTTCCCTTTCCTTGGCCACTTCTCCCCTTCCCCCTCCCACCCTGCAATTTTTCTCTTTCCTGTTCCCTTTCCCATCCTACATTTCTTTCTGTCTCTCCCTCTGAACCAAATCCAGGTGCCTCAGAGAGGCTGACGTGTGCAGGGCAGGAAGGCCAAGCTCTCCGACGCTGGCACCGGCCCCAGGTCCTGCAGCCCTTCCTGCCCCGTGCGCGCGGCGGCGGCAGAGCTCACGCAGCTCCTGGGCTCGGCAGGGCTCTCCGACAGCGAAACCTCTGCAAAGTGGGACACCCTTGGCTTGGACAGGGACCTCCAAGGGAAAATATGTAAACCAAAGGTGTAACTTCTGCGCCAGTTCACTCGCAGGAAGCAGCAATGCGGATAAGCAACACACTCGAGTTCCCCATTGCGACACCAACTCTGCACCGATGTCACCTGCTCTCAATTTATTAACCCCGCAGTGTGTAAACAGGAAAAGAAAAGAAACAGACATGACAGCAGGTGTCAGCTTGAAAGGACCCACAGTCCTCGCTGGACCCTTGACAGTTACTGTGCCAAAAAGGAGGAAGCTGGTGCCAAAAGCAAGAGTCACAGTAAAACCACCATTGCCCAGTGAAACTGGAGACACAAACCCAGAGAGTTAATGAGTTAATTGGACTAAAGGATAAGCAAAATTTCACCTCTTTCTTCCCTCTCCCCTCTTTCCAAGCTCTCCAGACACCTACAATGTTACAACTTTCCGCAAAAAATGTTAAGGCACACTAAGTACAAGGATTTTTTTTTTTTCCAGTTTTAGGAGCAAAGGCATGTAAGCACATAAAGAGATAACAGAGCGAGAGACGAGACAAAGAGGCAAAAGGAATCGCGTGAGATGAAGCCCTCAAGAGAAACGAAGTGGCCTTGGGCAGCCTGGACCTCCCCAGGCAGCACAGGCAGCTGGACCTCAGAGCCCATCCACCAGCACAGCTACAGCTACTGCCAAAGGTCTCTGACACAAAGCTAATAATTACCACTAATGGTAACGTTAATTGCCATTTACTACCTAGCTTAAAACGTTTTGTTCTTACTAAGCTCAAAGAGCACAAAGTCTCGGGGAAACACCATGACAAGACAGGTCCAAGTAGGTCTTAGACACTGCCTGTGCCGCTGCACCGAACAAAGGATCCCGCGGCCTCGACTCGAGGCACCTACTGAAACACAACGTGGATACTGCAGAGCTAACCAGGAGTCCTGAAAGGAGATCTCCCCAAAACAGCTGACCAGGCATATGCTCAGGCAGATCTTATCTTGCAAACAGACTTCAGAAGCAGATTTTAGAAAGCAGCACCATCTGGCTCAAATTTGCAAGCCTATCCATAAATAAGGAGGGACAGCTTATGGCACCACGGCGAGCGTATTTATAAAGTGTGGCAACACTGGGCTGCAAGAGACTGCTGGGGAAAACACTGTCTGCAGGAGTGAAAAATGCAGCTCAACCACTAAGGACACCGCGAGGAAGCCACTTCACAGCACAATGAAACAACAAAGATGACTGGAAACCAGCGACTGAATGCCAGGAACATTCAGAAAAAGGTGGAACCAGCCAGGGTCTGGAGCTAAACTGCAGCTTACGGACAAGGACAAAATTCTTTCGACTGCAGAGGAAACCTCCGTTCTGCTGTGGTGCCCCTGTGCACAGAGACAGCAGAGCCAGGTGTGCAGGGAAAGCTGACAGTGCCTGGTTCCCCAGGAGAACCTGGAAAGAGAATTTCAGTGTACAACTGAAAAAGGTCCAGTGATTTATACCTTTGAGAATCCAGGCAGACAGAGCATGCTGCTGCTCTTCTGGCCCACGTGACTACCCAGAAACATGGGGGAATTGCACACTGTCCCAAAGAGAACCACGTCAGGCCACTTTGCTGCACACAGCAGAAGTATCAGAATTCATACTGCCATGTTATGGATTGCCACAAAATCTTCAGGTCACCCTGTTTCCAAGACGTATTTGAACAGAGAAATAAAGTAAGTTCCCCCAGACTCTGGTACTCAGCATTTTAGCCGGTGCACTACAATCCACTACTGGTGGCCTCAGATTCCTCCACTCACTAATCTTTTCCTCTTAAAATTCAAAGCAGCAGGCACTGAGGTTTCTGCTGTGTTCCCACCCCTGAAGTGAATCTATACCTCCCTGACATTTGATTTAATGAAAGTTTATGAAAGATTGAAACCTCCTCCAAATCAAGGAAGGTTTAGTTTGGACATTAGGAGGAATTTCTTCACTAAAAGGGTGATTAGACACTGGAAGGGGCTGCCCAGGGAGGTGGTGGAGGCACCATCCCTCTGAAGGCATTCAAGGAATGACTGGACATGGCACTTAGTGCTCTGGTCTAGTTGACAAGGTGGTGTTAGGTCACAGGTTGGACTTAATGATCTCAGAGGTCTTTTCAACCTCAATGGTTCTGTGGTTCTGTGATTTATATAGTAGTATATGAAAAAATAGCTTTTTTGTTGCTGTTTTATCTTGATTTGTTTTGCTGAAGAAACAGCCACTGCAACTGGACAATTCGAGACCTGGAAAGCAGATATGAGCTGCTTGAGGAGGAGCAGATTCATCTAATATTTAGCACCACACTCTACGCAAGAATACCCTCCACAGATCACTTCAGACTCTGCCAGATTTCCAGTCATGCATGCTTTAGCAGTTGTACCACACATCAGCAACTTATGAATTTGGAGTTATGACTGCTATGCAAACTCTGAAGACTCCATTTAAATCACTGAATAGCCAACAATTCACTACAAACAAACACGACCCCCCCAGCTCTGCTACAGTCTAGAAGGAACCTCCCATTAATAAACGTGCAAAGGGTGTATATATGTGTGTAGACAGGTACAGATATGTGGTGTAGGAGCAACGATCCTGGCATAAAGTTCAGGAACTAAAAACAAACACACAGAAAGCTCCAAACAGCAGCAATGTACAAAGTTTTTTAGGTAGGATCGGGCCAGTATTCTCATCTCTGACTCCTCCTGGGTACAGTGCCTCCTGCTCCAGGTGCAGGCCCCAGGCCCTGTGCAGGTGGGCACTGCCACACAACTCTTGTGCACGTACCAACCCGAGTGCCTTCCTCTCCTGTGGTGCATTCTCCCCTTACTGCACAGAAACCCAACTGCAGAGATGCTGTAGAAGCATCAGCAGTCCTGATTTGTATTACTGCCTGCAAAACGGAGTTTTTACATACTTACACAGACTATAAATTCAGCTGCATCTGAAACACGTATGACACTTTTCTAATCTGATCTCTTGTCATCTTCTTTACATCTTTGGGTGTATAATTCCTTTATAAGCAAAATGACTATAAAACCTTACATGAAGGGGAAAGAAAAGACACTATTTCTCAGCAGTTCATACACTTGTTTATCACCCTGAATGTTAAAATAAGTACTAGAGTCACTTTGAAAATAGCTATTTTGTACTACGACAGCTACAGAGGCAGCTCCAATCAAAGAAGCCAAATTAAGAGTAAGGGCAGATGAATCCTCAAAAAAGGAGAACTTTGTACAAATAACTCCAAAATAACAAAAAATCCACATAGATCTGAAGATTACATTAACAACTTTTCAGCATTCTCCCATAATTCTGGAGCAGGAGACCTTTGTACAATCACTTTCCTCAAGTTCTGGAGCCATGGAAACTTTCCTAGTTGATGCTGAGACTGAAAATGTTCATGTCTTTGTCTCATGCTAACACTCCCCTGCCCACACCTGTATCTTCTCCAGAAGAGAGGAAGCACGGAGAACTGGCATTTCGTGGTTCCTCTGCATCTTCTCCTGAAACATATTCTGCCTGAAAACAAGGAGAACTTCTTCATTGGTATGAAATTTTGGTATGCACAGTGTGCACACCTCACACGGATCTCACTGCTGATTAAAGAATGATGTGGAGAGACAACTTGCTATAGCTCTTCCCTGCAGGTCTGAACTTCTCTCCACATTTGAAACTAATCTGAAATTGATACACATCTTTTCCTCCTCCCTCACTCCTACTAACAGGATAACTCCACCAGCAAGGACCAGGTGTGATAAAGGATTGCCTCATCAGGCACAGAGCCCTCGTTTTCAGAAGTGCTGTTAAGGCACACATCTTTTCCTCCTCCCTCACTCCTACTAACAGGATAACTCCACCAGCAAGGACCAGGTGTGATAAAGGATTGCCTCATCAGGCACAGAGCCCTCCTTTTCAGAAGTGTTGTTAAGGAGATCTACACATCACCAAGCACCAAACCCTTCTGTCCAGGTACTCCAAAGCAGATCCCCCTTTTGGAGAGGCATCCCAGAATCCTGACAGCATCCCAGAGCCTCACCTGAAGGAGTCTGTGCCAGAAATAATGCTGGGTGTCTGGCACTGTGCATAAGGCAGCAGAGCTGCCCCAGAAAAACAGGCAAGTTTGACAACTGACTGCCATGTTCCCTTGGTACAGCATCGAGGGAATTTGTACCTGGTTCCTGTCATGGCCTGGTGTTAGACTGCTGGGAAAGAGAGGCTGCTGCTTCTTTAAGAGAAGATCTGTATAACGGTGAGTGAAGACCAAAATTATTCACTTAGCCAAATTCCACCTCCGTGCACACTGGAATGGACAGGTAATGCATCTCTAAGTGAGCTCTGCAATGAAGAGATTGTGAAGCTTCTGTCACTAGTGCCACATTATCACCAGACCAAAAAGTGCACTCACATCCAAACTACTCCCCACATACAGAAAAACCCCAACAACCTAGGAAATTCGTTTTCACTTCAGCCAAAAATCTCAGCCCCTCTGACCAATTCCACCAGCTCAGCTGAAACTTGCTTACACAGCAAATACAAGCAAATACCATAAGCCTATAAAACAGAAGCAGACTAAGACAGCACATTTCTCTTCCTCCTTCGAAACTCTCGCTCAAGTATCATCTGCATTTAACACTTCTTGATTCTAAAAAGCAAGGCAAGTGCCTAATCCCCAGCCACTCCAGCTGCCATCCCACAGCCAACCACAGTTATTAATGTGCATTTGGGCTAAGGACTGTGACTCTCATTTGCAAACTGATTTAAATGAGAGAGCTGAAGCAATTTTTGTCCTCTACTCTCTGTTCCTTCCTCCCCTGAAGGTTAGACCTCTGTTTCTGACAAGACTGCACAGAATGTGTTGCTTAAACACTGCCCTCTACAACTCAACCTTTAAGAATTAAACAGACCACTGCAGCCTTTAATCCTCACTTAGACAGGAGGCTGCAGCAGCTGGGACACAAACCCAGACACCCATTCACACATGGGACTGCAACTCCAGCGCCGCGGCCGCGCAGACAGGCACGGGGAGAGCCACCACGGTCACCTCACCTACACATGCTGACAAACACAAATCAAAGCTCTGAGCACCGAAAGGGAGTAAATCTGTGGGAATGTCTTCTGGTTTGGTCTGCTCTACTCTACAACCATGAGGTGGAACACAAATCCCCACATAATGGCATATCACATGCAGTGGCACTTCCAGGTGTGTGCAATGGCCAGGGAACCCTGAAATTATGATCCCAGTGTATGCACAGCACTGATCTTGTGTTCTGCTCTGCACCAGCCAGCACTGCTGGACCCTGACATGTCCATCTCCTCTGAGCCGTGCGACAGCGTCACGGCCCTGCTCCAGCACGAGGGATAAGGAGCCTGAAAACACCATGTTCACTCTTCTCCCTCCCCTTGGACAAAGGTACTCGCACCACACTTCAGCAGAACAGAAAGAGATGTGGGGAAAACTGAGAATTTGTGCTGTGGGACAGAAGATGAAACAGCAGGTTATACAATGCGGTGATGCAGAACTGAGGAAAACAGCCTAAGAGCACCTTGTGCTACAGCACCCATCAGGCCAGAGGCCTCAAGGTCTCGAGCAGTCGTGGCTTTCTAGACAGATCACATCAGCTGGGGTGTGAGGAAAGGAAAGCAATGTTCCTATGAGGGCATCACTCCACATCTCCACAAACCACTCTCCCTCAAAATGTCACCGATCTCTTGCTCAGAGGGTTCAACAGCCTCATGATTTGCAGAGATATGCTATGCCACTGCTTTTACTTTGGTACTGTGTTAGACTGAAGAGAGCAGCAGCGGTGTCTGAGAGTCAGAGCTGGTGGGCAAAAACCTTTTCATGTGAAAATAAGGAGAGCTTTTAAGGACAACGGCCAGTAAGGGTGCTGACGGAAGGTGTATCTTCAAAATTAATGCAAAGGAGGCAGGGGAAGCCTTAGAAGATCAGAAGTGTGCAGAGAGGCAGAAAATATGCCAAAAATAAACCCTTCTGTCCCAAAGGCCTAGTTTATGCAGCAGATTTCAGGATTCAAATACTTCTTTAATTCTCCTTCAAACTTCAAGTCTGAACCTTGGAGCTAAAAAAATACAGAGGAAGAAAATTCCTTTCTGTGGACTCTCTGAAGTTCCAGCTCCTCACCAGAAAACAAGGGCAGAGCAGCCACACAAGTGGAATGTTCTGTATACTGACTTTTATAACAACTTTTCTGAAATCTCTCCTTGGATTCAGCCTGACCTTAGACAGTTATACCTTGCTCTTCCTAGCAAATGCAGGGGCAGCATCAGCAGCACATTCACACCACTGGCATTTTCACTTCATTTCTTCTACACCCTTTGTGCTCAATGTGTGCTCGATTGCAGAACTCAGGCTTGCACTGGCTGCTTTAAAAAGTACTTCTGCATGGTGCTGAGAAGAGTTTGTTCCAGCAGTCAGCACACAAACAGAGCAAGCAAGTGTTAAGCCACCAGATGCCTGAGCGCTGGCACTTGCCGAGATTTTAGCATGAGCACAACTGCTCAGACAACTGCCACTGAAGAATGCTGAGACCCAACAGAGCTTCTTTATTGACATTTTTACCACTCCCAGAGAGCAGTGGGAAGGAGCTGAAGGGCCAAGACTTACCCAGCAGTCAGCACACAAACAGAGCAAGCAAGTGTTAAGCCACCAGATGCCTGAGCGCTGGCACTTGCCGAGATTTTAGCATGAGCACAACTGCTCAGACAACTGCCACTGAAGAATGCTGAGACCCAACAGAGCTTCTTTATTGACATTTTTACCACTCCCAGAGAGCAGTGGGAAGGAGCTGAAGGGCCAAGACTTACATTCTACACCTTCACACTGGAC
>NW_008672279.1:0-12786 GCF_000695815.1 Acanthisitta chloris | reverse complement strand
AAAACTGCCAGCACAGGCTCTTGCAGAGGTATTCCCAGAGGTATTTCCAGAACAGAGAACTGCTAACGTCTCCCACCCCCACTGATTCTTGGTCTGTGCACAGAGACTGTCAATGCAGCTCCTGGTTATGCCTAACAGTCCCCCTGGATTTGAGCTAAGACCACCAATTCATCAGGCAGGAATTGCTGAGGACATATCAGCTGGTTCCCCGAGGACTGACTTGAAGAATTCACATTTTTCTTGCACTTTTTCACAAAAAAAGGGCATGTAGCTTATGTGGCTCTTTTGCTCAGCTTTTTCTCCTCAACGAGGTAAGGAATGGAGACAAGGCTCTGCGAATAAGTTCACCTGCAACCTCCAGACAAGTCGTTTTGTCTTTCTGTGCCTCAGTTTCTCTGCCTGCTAAGTACTGGTCTTCTGTTTTAAGATGATCCAGCCAAAGAAGTGCTGCATAAACAGCATCTTTATTCCAGCCAAAGAAGTGCTGCATAAACAGAGACCAGTATCTTTAATCCTAATGTCCTTCAAAGCAAAATTTTCTTTTTCCCTAGGTAAAACAGACTGATACTTTTCTTTCCACTGCGTTAAGCTGGTTTTTGGTCGCATGCTGCCCCAGCAGCTCACCCAGAACCACATGAAAAGAGAACTGATGTCATGCCCCCTTGCCTCCACACACCACCTGGACATGGTAACTGCTGCCATTGCAATTTCATTCTTGCTTGCTGGTTGCAAATTTCAGTTCCTCTGGTTGTGCGCTGCAAAATTTTTGATTCATACTTTACTTTCCAAATATAGTGGCTTGTCTTGTGCAACTGCTGAAGAAAGATGCACTGGCCTGTATTGTGCAAAAGGATCTGTTATGACAGAACCCACCCACAGCCTGGCTGCTCCTTCTAGCTTTATTTTATGTCAAGATGCATGTTGAGCTGTTTTTAAACCGGGAAGGCAACAGAGGTCAGAGTGGAATTACCAGATGTACCTTGCTGTCCATGATGTTTGCATTCAGCACACAAAGTACTGACACTGTGAGGTGACAGGCACCTCCAAGCAAAGGCTGAGCTTTCCTGGCTCCTCCTGGCGTCTGCACCCCACAGGGTAAAGGTCCTCAAAAGGTGCTCTACCAGACATCATGCAAACCAGAGTATCACCCCACATAAACTCCCTCTTTAGATTTTCCTCTACTACTCAGGGTAACTGCAGAAAACTTCCAGCACCCTTCAACAACAAATCCACTCGTGAAGCAAAGTTTCATCAGCTTGGTCTGTTCACCATGACATAAAAAAATAAATCAAGATGCAGCTGAGTATATTAAATATTGAAAGAAAATAAGGCTTAGCAGTCAAAAAGAGGAAAACACACATTTCTTCAGGGACTGTTGCTCACTGACTTATTACCCCATTTGGCAAACATACAAAAAACCCAAACTCAACCAACAAAAAAATCAAAGCAAAGTAACAAAAACTATGCACAATTGTTAATTCATAACAACAGGAACTGCCCACAGCTGATTTTTTTAGAGAACCGATACAGCTGGTGAACAGTGAAAGACTAATGATGTCCATGTCTGCAGTGACCTGTTCTAACTCCAGGAGTATTGATGCCTTCTCCCATTCGTCTAAAACCAATGCTTTTCCCAACTGCCTTTAGTACAAAAGTCTTGGCTATGCTTCAAATTTATCGGCCCGACTTGTTCCGAAGTGCAGCTGTGCTACCTCCGAGTGCTGCCGGAGGGAGGCCCAGAGGTGAGAACACCTGCGTGCAGGGAGATCCTCTGTCCTTGCACAAGGGCCCTGCAGGCACTGCAGAGGGAGCAGAGGGCAGGGGGGAGCGCCCAGGGCTGGACCAGCACAGCCCCACACGGCCCGTGCTGCAAGGCTGCAGGTCTGGCCCAGTGCAAGGCCAGGCAAACAGCTACTGCAGCACCAAATGCAGCTGATTTACCCTGTCCTGTATCACTTAATGACTAAGTTAAAAACTCCAGAGGTACTTTTGTCTCGTATAAATAATGTAATTAGTAAATCTAGATCACTTTTCGACTGTACCTCCCAAAAAATCATCTTTGGTCCATATAGCCCGAAAATGATTCTTTATTTACTGACCAGTTTTCAGAACACTTTCTCCTCACATGTGCACAGAACACTTGTCCCAGCACAGAGCAGGAGATGTGTATTTGCAACAGGGACAGTTTCACATGTCAAGTTTTAAGAGCTGACAAAGGAGCCAAACTCTGTGAAAAGTGTTTCCCCAATACACATACGTCTCTTTTTCCTGTTGAGGGATCATGCCCTGACAAACCAATGCTCATAGCAAACACTTCTGCAGCCCTCCTTGGAAAACTTGCCCCGCTGTTCTTCCCTTATTCTGTGTCTTGTCAACACCTTCTCCTCACAAACAGCTGCTGCTCATCTGAGCTGATTTCTGAGCACAGTTTCAGTAATGCGACACAGACAGAACCACCAGCACCCAGAGGGACAGGAGCTAAAAATTCTATTCAAGTGTCCAGTGATTACCATTTGAAGCCTTTGATTTTGCACAACAAAAAGGGAAGTAAATAAAAGAGAAATGAGCAAGCACTATTCATATAAAGGGCCAAAGTGCTGTCAGTATACGTTTGCACAACAAAAAGGGAAGTAAATAAGAGAAATGAGCAAGCACTATTCATACAAAGGGCCAAAGTGCTGTCAGTATACCTACTTCAGCTCACAACTGTCAGTAATGACACCCTGCATTAGGCAGTTAATATTGTTCCTTTTCACACTGTCCTGGAGTAGTCGCTGGCCCTTCAAACTGAGTTTCCTTTCTGTCTCCTCCTCCACAGATTACACAAGGTAAAAGAGCTCAAGTAATGACAACAGAGTCAGCAACAAAAAAAATCTAAGGAGGGCTGACAAAACATGTTTCTAACACTTCTGTCCTGGCACTCAGAACTTTCTCCTAAGAAAGCCACCCAGCTCAGACACCCTGCAGCAGAGCCAGCCCTGGGGCTGGGTGCCAGCTCTGCCCCTCCAGAGCCCTGCTCCAGCAAGGTGTGCTCTGCCCTGCTCAGCCCCAGGACCAGGACACGGGCGAATCGGGTGGAAAACAGTTGGAATGGCTCCTGGCATCTTTGGGCTGGGCCCACTAGCACCCTCCCAAGCAATCCTCAAGCATGGTGCCAGAGACCAGACAGGCAGTCGGAGTGCAGACATCCTACCCTGGGACAAGACTAGACCATGCCAGTGGGCCTTGGGGCCAGAGAATTAAGCCTGGCACAGTTCTGTTTACTACCTTTGTAGCCCAAGTCTCTTGCCTAACAATACAGGGCATTAACCACCGATCAGCTCTCACAGATAACTTTTGCCTCCTCCTCTGTGACCCACATAGTAAATAGCACACAGCCTACTCACGTATACCTACATTAGGCTTCTCCATTTTTCCCACAACCACCTGGATTCTGTTTAAGAATCAGGTTTCAGAGCCCAAAATATTTTACCAGGTCAAAAGTTTTACAGCCTACCATTACTGCCCCTTCAAACAAAATGAAAGAGGCTTTCTTAGCCACCTAGTGATGAGGTTAACAGCCAAGGCTCCCTGTGAGGTGATGCACTCAGAGCAGCTGCCAGATTAGACAGTAAATCCTATGGGGCCAGAGACTTTGCCATATAGCTAAAACCAACCCACCTGAGATAAGAAGTCACATTTTAGGGAGTGGCCAGAGACTTTGCCATATAGCTAAAAACAACCCACCTGAGATAAGAAGTCGCATTTTAGGGAGCTCTTATCAGGAGTCTGTCCCCAAAGCAGGGCCCTCCACCAGTGGCACACACTTTGATTACCAGGGAGCTCCTCTCATGGCCAGCTTCCCCAGCCTCCAAAATAATCCCCGAACGCAACCTTTCATGTTTTCCCCTCTTTCTGACAAGTATTTCCCTCACGTATCCCATGACTGGTTGTTCCAAATTACCCAAACCACACTGGGACGTCAGAAGCATGAGCAGGCAAAACCTTCAAGACAAAAGTGTTGTCACTCACATGATTTACTGTAGATGAAAAAGGTGTAAGAGGATGTGGATGATGTTGTTAGGCTTTTGTAAATCTAAGTGCATCCTGTCATGTACAAAGGTAGTTAACATCTGGCAGCCATCCAGTAAAATGAGTCTCAGGGGTTTAAAGCTGTCTCTTAATAAATTGCTCAGCTCAGCCCTCGGTGGGGAGCTCTGCAGCCCGGGGGGCTGGTGCCAGGGGCTGTGCTCTGGGCCCTGCAGGGACCAGCACCCGCTCACTGGGTGGTTTGGTCTCACCGCAGGGACACTGGCTCACAGTTAATCCAGCAGCCTGACCTGGGCAAGACAAGCTCCTGGGCCCATGACATCAAGTTTCACGCCCAAAACACGCAGTCAAACAGTTCCTAAAATATGCTTGAAGCAGGAGCCCTGGAAACACTGGTCCTATCACTGCGACAGTGGCAACCTAACAACTGACAAACCCGCAGGGATCAGCACTCTGCATATTAGATTGTTCGCTCCTTTTTATTTTACACTGAAAGCGTATTACTGGCCAAATACACTATGCCTTGTCTACAAAGATTTTTAATGACTAAATGACAGTGCTAGTTCAAAAAGAGTGCCCTCATTTTACATGTGCAAAATTATTTGGGAACCAACAAATTCACCTGTTGGCACACGAACTGACCACAAGCAAAACCAGCAGTACAAAATCAAAGTCAGGTTAAGGATGGTCACAAAATTTGCTCCATGAGTCATGAGATACCAGAGAAGTTGCAGCAAGGTATTATTTGTATGGCTGATATGCTTCTGTAAAAATAGCTACAGCAATGGTGATAGCAGTGAGAATGACCCCAAATCCTTATGTGAACCTAAACGTTCCTTTAACTCAATTCCAAGTTCCACCAGCTCAGTGACCACCCTAATCTTTAAATAATCAAGGTGTAGAGATCTACTGCCCTCTCTGCAACTCAGAGGTATGACACAAAACTGTCCCTGTGGCTGGCAGCGCAGGAAGTGCCAAGTCCTCGTGCAGGCAGCGCCGGGGGAAGGGCAGGTGGGCCAATACCTGCCTTTCTGACCCGAGGTGTGGAGGGACCTGCCAGAGCAGCACTCAGCTCTGGGCACCTCGCGGCTGGACAGATGGCATTCAGCTGGGTAAGGAGGGGAGCTCATCAGGAAGAGTGAAGGAACTGTTTTCTCACCACAGAGCTGTTTTCTCTTGCTCTGCTCCTGAGATCTGCAGTTCAAAGGGAGCCAAGGCCTCTCCAGACGAGCAGGTTCCACAGAAGGGTGAAGGAGAGTGTATATTCACAAGTCAGGCGTTCTAACCAGCTCAGCACCCTGAGGTTCTCTCTCACTACAGATCTCCTGCAGTTGTCTATGTCTGCTACAGCTTCACTCAATCACACATGCAGAGGTAGTGTTAAAGCTTTAATCACGCTTGACTAAGCAATTAAGCAGGAGTCTTCATCTGCAGCAATACTGAAACTCAAGACTTTGGTCAGATCTTAGGCATGCTGTTGGTGCAAGCCCCAGTGCAAGCCTCAGTCTGTGATCCAGCAGGGAAAAGCAGTCAAAGGCAGCATTCAGCCTGGGTGAGATGGCTTTGCATGAACTGCACTGCTTCACAAGGAAGCCTCTGCAACCAACTGAGAAATGACACTGTGCTTATTTCAAATCTTTTCTTACCTCTAGCTGCTAAAGGCCAAAAATGCTGCAGTCACTGCCACCCCTAATGGGAACCCTCCAAAACTGATAAGAAACATGGTAAGATAGTGATGCTTCCAGTCAGCCTTTCAAAGAGACAGGGCTGGCTGCTTCAACACAAGCTGAAAACAGAACACAACACTGAGAAAAAGAGGCAAAAAGGGGGGCAGGGATTGGAGGAGGAATGGGTTGAAGCCACCCAAAGGAGGAAGAAATAGCAGCCACACTACACCACAAGTCCAACCCTACTTTTTATATCCTTAATTCAAACAGCCTTCATGCACTCTGAGCCAGAATCACCTCTGAGTGCACTACCCAGGGGATCATCTGTCAACTCAGAGCGTTAATGGAAACACTGCTGTGTAAATATGGATTAAGTATCCCACCACAATGCACAGATGATGGCAATAAGCAGCGGCATCAGGGAACTACACGTGTTTTCTTGTCATCCAAAGCAAAAAGCCAAAGGGCCTGGCTGAATGACAACTGCAAAGCCATGTGGGCAGAGCAACTGGGAGATACAACTGTTCGGGACAATTTCAAAGAGTCTATCACAAAAGAGATTTCTGCAATCATGGCAATTGCTGTTTGCAAATGAAAAAACATCTTCACAAACTAGATGAGTCTACAGAATACATTTCTCTTTCCTAATTTCAAGGGTATCTCGAAAAAGGAGATGAAGTGTAGGAGAGTTGAAAGTCTTTGCCACAGGAAAGGCCTAGTCCAACGAGATATGAGAGATCAAATAAGCTTTCTGCTTGGCCATTAAGTGCCTGTTTTCATGCAAGAAAACTGATGGCAGTCTGCACATAATGAGGGCCTGGGGGCTAAGTAGACACATGTGGGCCAGCAGTACTCTGGTGTGGACCAGTACCAACTGCACAGGGATTTCAAGTATCATCAAAATGAAAACATACACCACCATTTACATCCCAAACCACACTGCAGCTGTGCAAGGCCTTTACCAAGGAAACCCCTGTTGCAGGCTGCAAATCCATCTGAGGAGACAAAACCAGAAAAGGGATTCTACAGCTGGAAAGAAGAAGGAAATTCACACATACTCCCTTACATTTTCTTGCAAGTGCCCCAAGCAAACAATAGGCAGGCAACAGAAATAAGTAATTTCTTGAAAGCTTCATCTGTCACAGACTCTCTGGGCACCTGCAGGCAGATACTGCACTTGGGAGATCCTGCCTTCTGCAGCCTCAGGTACCCTCTGGGCCTGGGATGCCTCTGGGACTGCAGGAGCCTGAGAACACAACACTCGATTCCCCTGGAGGAGGGCTCAGTGTGGCACAACCAGGGTATGCCCCAGAAGCCTAAATATTAGACCACTGCCATAAATGCTTCGTGCTGACACCTACTCAGAGCCACTGGCATGAGCCATGAGCTGTCCTCAAATGCAGGTACAAACTCGGACAAACCTTTCTTAAGGCTCTCGGGTGGCAATAACACGCTGTAAAATAGACAAAATCCGTGAAGTAATCCATTCCCTCACTCAGCACTGCTAAGTGAGGGAGGGTACCACATGTCCCATGAGGCACCACATGTCCCAGCCCTGCAAAGCAGCACTCCTGCCCGCGGCAGAAACACTCTGCAACCCGGGAGTCGGAAATTAGCTAATCTTTCAGACTTTTTCCCTTCCTGCATTTAGGGACAGACAAGCCCCCGTTGTGGGTACCACTCTGCTTCCTGCAAGTATCAGCTGAAAATTGTGCAAAATCAAACACGCATTCAGCCACGGCTGGAGCAACTCAAACAACTTCTGCTCTGTGTGACGCCTGGCTCCCTCTCCTCCCAGAGCCCAGGGTCTCTGTCCTCCCTTGCTCTCACTCACTCAGCTCCCGCTGCGATGGCAGGGGAGCTCTGCAGCAGAGGCACCAGCGAGGCGCTGGGAAAGCCCAGGGCAGCCAACCGCTCCCTCCTCCGCCAGAGATCGTGGCACAGGTTCAGACAACAACTGGCACCCCTGGCGAGAGGGAGGGACAAATGGCCAAGGGCTGATTGATGCTATCTCTGCAGCCAAGAGGAGGGAGAGATGCAGAGCCAGAGCCAGGTCAAACACCTCATTCTGAAGGATGCAGTGAGACCAAAGAGGACCTGAGGTAAAGGGTAACAAGGGTCAGATGCACACCAAGCTGGACTGTAAAGCCTCACTGCAGAAGGCAGAACTGTGGAGCAGGTGAGAGCCTGGGAGTCCTGTGTCCTCCAGCCCTGCTCCTACACTCCCCTGGCTGGCCTGGGAGTGTCCTCCAGCCCTGCTCCTACACTCCTGGCCGTAAATTGGGCTCTCCAGACCACAGGCTCAGATGAGCAAGTATTTTCAGAGCTTTCTCTCTGCTTTGTTTTGCTCCTCTGTTTCTCACTTCTACTTCACCTTCTACATCAAGACTGTTTTCTTCACATTATCTCTTTGCCTCCAAGGCAAAAGAACCTTTTAAGCTATTGTCCTCCAGCCCTGCTCCTACACTCCTGGCCGTAAATTGGGCTCTCCAGACCACAGGCTCAGATGAGCAAGTATTTTCAGAGCTTTCTCTCTGCTTTGTTTTGCTCCTCTGTTTCTCACTTCTACTTCACCTTCTACATCAAGACTGTTTTCTTCACATTATCTCTTTGCCTCCAAGGCAAAAGAACCTTTTAAGCTATTTGCATTTCACCTTTAGCAGCAGATCTTGCACTACACTTAGCCTGAATAGAAAATTCTACTAGCACACTTGTCAACCCCAGATATCAGAGAGTCGTAACAAAAGCCCCTAAAAACTCAGGAGCATTTTTGTTTTGGTAATGTTTCATCTTCAAACTGTGCCTGACAGCCAGAAGTGCCCGAGTATGCCATTGCAAATGAGGGCTGTGATCTCCCTCACTGTGCACATGTCAGGAACCAGGCTTTTAAGAAAAATATTCCACCTTATTAAGACTGAAGAGCAGAAAATCTTGGTCATTTGCAGTCCTAACAACTGGCTGTAGGTGAGCAACCAACCCGAAATTAGCAAAGCAAATTATCACTTCCAAAGAATTTCCTCTTCCATCTCCTTCCCAATTGCTCTTTTAGCTGTCTCACAATAAAGGAGCAACATTACCCAAACCATATGGTTCACCTTCCAGAATCCGCATTTCTGAGTATCTGCTAGGGGTGAAACAGGCGGAGAGGAGGGCAGGAAACGACACCTCACAGCCGAGACAAACGGGCTGCTTGCTGCTCTCTGCCACCAGAGCCCTCGCCGGGGATGCAAACAAGATTGTGAAACATGAAGAAAAAAAAGAAGCCTGTGATGCTTATCGTATTCGAGATGGGTGGAGTGCAAAATCCAGAGATACTAGATCGATTACAACTGTGAAGCAAGAAAGGGGAGCAAAACATAAATATTTTGAGCCTGTAGGGTGTGGGTTCATTTATCCGGTGGCACGGGTCCTAACCTAACTTATCTATACAATCGCTAAGATGGAAAAAGACTCCTAGTCTTCAGATAAAAACAAAGGTTGGCATAATATTAAAACCTAGAAATAGTACTGGGGCAATTACTTATCCAACTTCATACGGATCTGACAGGAACAATTCCACTTTCATACTGTTTTCATGCCTGCACAGAACAAACATCAATTGCTCGAGCTAAAATACCTCCTGCCTGACATGAACATTTACTAGGTGGTGGTTTGTCCCTGGAAAGATGAAAGAGACATACATATGAACATTTACTAGGTGGTGGTTTGTCTCTGGAAAGATGAAAGAGACGTACACATATACAACGTAGAGAGCAATTTGGCCTCATGTATTTGCAATTACCTGAATTGTGGGAGCTGCATGTGCAGGTTAGAGCTAAGTGTTCAGTGAAATTAAAGGATGGAAAAAACAAACAGTGATGCAACCAAACACCTCCCTCTGCAATCCAGAGTATTGGATGACTACTGCTACTGCACTTCCACACTGTCACGTGGGACTCATATGATTCTATCTACTCCCCAGTAAAACAAACCCTTAAAAAACTGACAACTAACTGTGGTGAACCCACTGTTCAGCCTATATTTAGAACAATGGTCAGTGAGGATGTCTGAAATTGCTCAGGGCTCCTGTGTCTCCTTACTTCAATGCTGCTCTTTAATTGCAGCAGTCTGGCTGTGACTCTGTGCAGCGACCACGCAGCAGTCACACCAACACGACCTTGCTTTTCCCCAGGGCTGACTGTCACACCAACACAACCTTGCTTTTCCCCGAGGCCGGGCAGACTGTGCCACACCAGCTGACAACACAGGTGGGAAGAGGTGCCCCGAGGGTGTGCCCCACACTCCCTCGCCAGGCACACACCGACCCACCTGCTCACGCTAACGAAACCATCACCTGGTCTGACTTCATCACACAGCAAAGAAATATTTACAAGGTTACACAGACGATATAAGTATTTCTGTATACGCAAAGAAATATTTACAAGGTTACACAGATGATATAAATATTTCTGTATACACTGCAGGGTTCAAAAAGGCCAAAGGATCAACTGAATCTTGAAGTCTGAGGAGACTGAAAATCCTTATGGTTTACGTTTCCACCAGAGACTCACAACAGAATTATCTGCCTTTATCTCTTTGAAGTGTATCTTACTCCAGAAACTTTTAGTAAAGCTTCATTAACTTCTGACAATTTCCCACTTTGCTTCTTATTGATCGGTAGCTTCTTACCCACATTAGCAGCAGTAAGTTCTCACCTGCTGCATGAAAAACTTGGCTGTGTAATGACCCCTTACTAGTACAGTTAGTAACAGCTGCAACACTGCAGCATCAGGTATCAATACTCCTGATTTGAGGAGGAGTCCACATTTTGCAGTGTCACACCTGCCTATCCAAGCGGCAGAGCAGACAGGACACAGTCCAGCATGTGCACATACAACAGCTGTGAGCTGGGAGAAAAGAGCTTTTCCCCTCTCAGCATGGCAACTCCTTATTTTGAGGCTTAATCTAAGAAAACTAAGACAACTGAAATCATGATATGCATATGGTATCATATCGGTATTACACGATCCAGACTCTGTTTACAAAACAGCAATATTCCTTGGAACTGCTCATCTCACCTTGTAGATGTGAAACAAACCACCGAGCAAAGCTGCTGGGTTTAGTTCTCTCCACAGTTCTGATACATTAGACCCTAATACGTAACACATGTACTAGGTGTATGTGTTTATACATACGTTTTATGCAATACAAATATCAACAGGAGTGCAGGAAACTAAACGGGAGCAAAACTGACCAGGAACACCTTCTCGTGTCCAGCACTAAATGGAATAGAATTGTTGTAAACCACATACTCAGTGAAAAATTAGAGGGCATCTGCAGGTATAACCCCACTTGTCAAAATTACTTTAGGTATCAAACATGACAGATTCTAGAGACTAAATTTTACTTAAATATGTAAACATCTGTAGCACCGTCACTAAATGAGCACAAAACTCATAGCAAAATGTCCTTCAGGGTGACTAACACAATTTTTATGGTTAGAAAAGAGAACTCCTTGTTCTATAACTTTAATAACACCCATTTTATTAATCTATGGAAGCAAAATAAAGACCACAATCCTTCAGGCAAAGCAAAGCTATGGAAGCAAAATAAAGACCACAATCTTTCAGGCAAAGCAAAGGATTGAGTCCTTTCCCCTGCAGCTTAGTGGGAAAAGGTTTCTAAGCATATGAAAAAAGGAAAAGGAAACCTCTCCTTTAACATGATCACATATTAATCTTCTAAAAAGGATTAAAATACTCTTAATAAATTAAAGTCACTTTGATTTATTTGCAAACACGTAGTATTAAATACTTCAGAGATTCTTCCACATTACCAGGGAACACCGGAAACTGCTGCTAGCAAGAACCCTCAGCACTGTGAATAAAGCCCCAGAACTGAGCTGTTTGCTCTCTAAACCATTGTTTATTAAGAATACTTAATGAGGACAAGAGCTTCAATAGCAAATATTTAACAAAGAGCACAAACTCCCTCACATAACCTTTTTTTAAAGCACAACTGTCCCGGCCTACTTAGGGAAAGCTCATTCTGGTGACAGAAAGTTATGGGGCTTAGCTTTCCTCTATTTAACCCAAGCTATTGAAGCCTCTTAAGCATAGGAACCTGTACCCCACTTATCTCTCATGTTTGACACGAACAAGCTTCCAGAAGATCTGGGCTCTGCATCTGTGCTGCACAGAACTGCTTCTGGATCACACGGACTACGATCACGTCAGGGCAGTCACACTATGAGGGAAACAACCACCACACTGGAGTGTTAACCTGGTGCCCTACCCCAGAAGTGTCAGTTCAGGCTCATCTGGCCCTGGGTAGGTTCGTGCTGCTCACGGGGGACACGGGATGGGAGCAGGAGCCCCTGGGGCAGGAGCAGTGGCTCCTGCACGGGAACACCAGCGCGCTCGGGAAAAGCAGCTAACGGGAGTGAAGTGCCCTTCATCTGGGAGGCCCCGGGGCACCCGAGAGCACAGGGTGCCAGGGCCACAGCAGTGCTTTGACCAGTGTCACAGGCCACAACTTGCAGCCTGTAACTGCCTGTGATCCAGGGATTGTACAGAGCTGTGCAGCCTGGGAGTCAGGGCAGGAGGATTCCTCCCTTTGGGATACCCTCTTCGAAGGACTAAGTTATGGTCATCCACCCAATTCCTGCAGAAAATATTTCACACTCCCAATGTTACTTTCAAAAATTTCATCCCACTGCTGGTCTTTTTACCCTCACACCCTGCAGGGGATCCTCACTCTCCATTCCCTGGGGCTTAAACCATGCAGCTACCCAAACACAGTTGTACAGAGACTCAGCCCATAAGAAGTAGGTCAGTGACGGAAGAAACCATCATTACTTAGGACAGCACATGAATATTTGACACACAGTTAAGCCTGTGTGCGAGTGCTGCTCTGAACCAAGGCCCAGCGAGAGCAAAGATCCCCTCCCTCGGTGCTTTATTCAAACGTAATTACCAGGACACAAACTCCATCGGGGGCAAAGCCGCACTACCAGAACCGACGCCCGGTACAGGCTGCAGCCAAGGGTCTCAGAGGGCACGTTACCCACCGCTGCTCCGCGCACACCGCGGGTCTCGGTGCGGGTCCCGGT
>NW_008672278.1:0-3839 GCF_000695815.1 Acanthisitta chloris | reverse complement strand
CCATCCTGGCTAAAACCAGGACATTGTAGAGCACAGCTAGTCCTCTCTGGCAATGCAGCTCCTGCCTGAAATGACTCTTCATACAGTTTCTGTCAGATCAGCTGTTAAAGATGCTTTTCCTTTCCCTTCAAGAATCATTGCTATGTGTATGTGAACTCAGTGCACTGCTCTTCTAGGGACAGCTTTTACAAACCATTTACATCTGTAGAAAGTGCAACTGCCTCTGCGTCATCTGGGTGATAAGCATGAGATGCACGTCAGCCAGTTCTGAAACTTTGCTTTTCACTTGTTCCATAATGAAATGTTCCATTTCTGAACATTCCCCATTCCTCCTAATGTCACCAAAGTTTTGCTGCTTCCAGGAAAGTGCTGAGTTTTGAAGAGAGCTGCACTGCCTGGATGATGTTCTGGTGAAATCATACAATTTAAGGGTTGGAATGGACCTTAAAGATCATCTAGTCCCAACCCCATCGGCCACGTGCAGGGACACCTCCCCACTAGATCAGGTTGCTCAAGGCCTCATCCAGCCTGGTCTTGAACACCTCCAGGGCCAGGGCAGCCACCAACCCCCCTGGCCAATCTGTTCCAATGTCTCAGTACCCTTACAGTAAAAAACCTTTTCATCATGTCCAACCTAGACTTTCCCTCCTTCAATTTGAACCCATTTGAACTGTACTATCATTGCAGTTTCTAGCAAAGGGTCTCCCTCCGGCTTCCTTGCAGGCCCTTCAGATATTGAAGAGTTGCTATGAGGTCTCCACGCAGTCTTCTCCAGGCTGAACAGCTGAAACTTCCTCACCCTGTCTTCATAGGACAGATGCTCCAGACCTCTTATCAATTTCGTGGCCCTCCTCTGGACTTGCTCCAACAGTTCCATGTCCTTCTTATGCTGAAGACACCATAATTGCACGCAGTATTCCAGGCAGAGTCTCACGAGAGCAGGGGAAGAATCACCTTTGACCTGCCAGCTGCGGAGCAAGAGACTATTGAAATCGCCTTATCTAAGCTGTGGAAAAGTCCATGTCCTTCTTATGCTGAAGACACCATAATTGCACGCAGTATTCCAGGCAGAGTCTCACGAGAGCAGGGGAAGAATCACCTTTGACCTGCCAGCTGCGGAGCAAGAGACTATTGAAATCGCCTTATCTAAGCTGTGGAAAAGTCCAAACTGCTTGGTACTCGAAGAACTGTGAGAAGGACAGATGCGCGAATGTGAGCAACGAAGCTGAACTGTGCTGATAAGCATGTGATATGCCCTTAAAAGGCTATAGTAGACTGGTGGGTGAAGAGTTGAAAGAAATAGTGAAAGATATAAATATGTAACTGTTTAGCAATAAATAGTCTCAGCATCTACCACAACCTGAGTCCATGCCTTGATACGCCACAAATGGTGCCTGAACTTGGGGCTTGGAGAAAACTGACTGAATGGTGACCTAGCCTAGCTGAACGAGCCAGCTCTAAGGAAGCTCTGGGGTACTTATTACCTTGTGCAGGACACAAGGTAAGCAGCTGGGAAAGAGATGGGGAATTCTCTGAGCCATGCGCAGAAGAGCGTAGTGGTGATTTTGAAACATGTCATCGACAAGCAGAATAAGAAAGTGACTGAACTCTATCTTAAGAAATTGCTTGCCTGGCTTCATGATAACAATCCCTGCAGGAACTTACATAATGTCTACGAACCTAGTGCATGGGATGAAATTGGGGCCTGATTATGGGACTGTGCGATGAAAGCGAATGCCGCCGCTTGTCGGTTACTTTGCTCCTGGAGCCAAGTGTACGAGGCTCTAAAAGAATATTTCGGGTCTGCCCAACTAATATCAACTGCATCCCCCTCAGTGGAGAAGGAGGAGGGGGATAAGGAAAAGGCATCCAAAAGAAAAGTGGCAAGTGGCATTTCTCATAAGATTTGCAGAGGATTAACAAAGTGATTGAACTTATGGGTGCATTGCAACCAGGGCTCCTGTCCTTTGCAATGCTCCCCCAAGACTGACAATTAACAATCATAGATTTAAAAGACTGATTTTTCATTATACCCTTGAGTCCTGTGGATGCACCACACTTTGCATTCTCAGTCCCTACTGTCAATGCAGAGGGACCCCATTAATGCTACCATTGGACAGTTCTTCCCCAGGGGATGTGTAACAGTCCAACCACATGTCAGTGGTTTGTGGCTCATGCCATTTCCCTGACACTACACCAGTTCCCTAAATCCTTAATATATAATTACATGGATGACTTGCTAATTGCTTCAGCCACCAAAGAGGAAAATAGCCAAGCTTTTCAAGCTACATCACAAGCAGTGCAGGAAGCCAAATTGCGTGTTGATGCTGAGAAAGTGCAGAAGGACAATCCCTGGCATTATTTAGACTGGAAAATATTTTCTTTGACCATTCAGCCACAAAAACTCAAACTTCTTTTAAAGGTTACCACTTTGATTTACAAAAAGTTTTAGGTACTATAAACTGGATTCATCCGCTATTAGGTATCACAACAGAACAAATACACCCTTTGTTTTCTCTGTTATAGGGTGACCCTGTCCTTAACTTCTCACGCCAGCTTACTGCTCCAGCAAAATCAGCAGTTAACCTTATTGCAAAAGCTCTTCAAAATCAACAAGGACACCGAATCATGGATGAATTACTTGCTACTCTTTTTATTTTGTATTCTTCTTTTCAGCCATATGGTTTACTTGGCCTGTATTATGATACTGTACAAGGTTCATTAAGCCTTATTGAATGCATTTTTTTGCCTCAATGATTTGCAAAAACAGTTACCACATGAGTTGAAATGATAGCCATGGTTGTTAGAGGATGAGAATGGTGTCACACTCTTCATGGTCAGGACCCAGATGCTTTCATTTTTCCATTCACCCAACACCAAATTACTTGGCTAATGCAAGTTGATCCTGATCTGCAAATTTCCCTTGCCCATTATACAGGACAACTCAACATGCACTACCCACACCATCCTGTACTTATGCTAACTAAAACCATGCAGTTAGCATCTGCCACACATTTGTCCCCAACACCCCTTGACAATGTTATCACTTTATTTAGTGATGGGCCCAGAAAAACAGGAAATTCTGTCATAGTGTGGCAAGATGAAAAAGGTCACTGGTGTTCAGATATTCACAAAGTCCATGGGTCACCACAACTTGTTGAACTTGCAGCAGTTGTATGATGCTTTGAAAAATTTACAAATAGCATTAACATTGTTTCTGACTCAGCCTATGTTACAGGTATTGTGTTAAGATTAAAAGGGTCTTATTTGAAAGAAATTAATAGCCCTCTTTGTTTTCCCTATTACAGCAACTGTTGATGTATCTCAATAACAGAACTGCTCCCTATTTTATCACTCATACTCGATCCCATACTGCTTTACCTGGTCCATTGGTTGAAGGGAATCTCTGAGCTGAATGTTTAGCAGGTGCCATAACAGTTACAGATTTATTCAAAATGCTTGTGCTTCACATTCTTTCTTTCACCAGAATGCTCATGCCCTGCGTCAACATTTTCAGCTTTCTCATTCCCAAGCCCAATGACATTGCCCAAGCCTGCCCCTATTGTCAACAACAACCCACCATACCTCACTTTGGAGTCAACTCCAGAGGTTTATTCCTTCTTCAAATCTGGCAATCTGATGTTATCCATATCTCTGAATTTGGCTATTTTCAGTATACACGTTACCACTGATACCTTTTCTTCTTGCCTGTATGTCTCTGTGCATACAGGTGAATGTGCCAAAGATATATGTCAACATCTCCTCGGTGCTTTTTCCTTTTTAGGTATTGTTAGGGTTTGGTAGGAGCTCCACTGTTGCTTTCAGGAATTTTCCCCCAT
>NW_008672277.1:0-1085 GCF_000695815.1 Acanthisitta chloris | reverse complement strand
GCTGAGACATTCTGATGAAACCACCTGGGTCATGGATGGGAGGTCGTCAGAGGAGCTACAGCAAACAAGCTCTCAGTGTAAGTGCTCTGAGGTTATCCCTTTGTTTTGTTCAGGCCTGTCTGAATTCCTGCCCTTGGAAAGCTCCAAAGGTGAATTTGTGATTAGAGGGGATCGCCAGCACCTCATTTGTTATCCCAGTGTCACTCTAGGTGTATTTATGACACGCTCTACACCACATCCATGACCTGGGTATTATTTCTACCACCCTCCTCATCCAAACAATCTGAGCTTGTTATTACATTCATTAATAGGATATTTTGATTTGGGTATCACTGTTATTCCTTGAGGGAAACATTGAATTGAAATGGAAACTGTCCCAAAAATATGCTGAGCATAGAACATGCCACAGGTCAGGGGGTCTGTGTGTGTGTGTGTGTGTGTGTGTACTGATAACGTTCCATGCCTAATGCCACAGATGGCGACTCTTTCCATGCTCCAGGTCCTGTCTGTGTGGTGTCTATGGAGAACACAAACAATGCGACAGAGTTCATCCTGCACGGACAGACACAGGAGAGGACAGTAGCAAATCTGTGCTTCTTGGTATTTCTAGTCTTTTATGCAGCTATCATTTGGGGAAACCCGCGCATCATCATCACTCTAAGGACAAGCGAACAGCTGAACTCTCCCATAGACTTATTCCTGAGCTGTTTGTCTTTCATAGACATCAGTTACTCTGCTGTCTCAGCTCCCAAACTAATTCATGACCTTCGCATGGGGAAGAAGACTATCTCCTTTGTGGGCTGCATAGCTCAGCTGTTCGAGAGCCATTTCTTCAGGTGCACTGAGATCTTCCTTCTCATCATGATGATGTCGGACAGCTGCATTGCCATCTGCAAATCACTGCATGACAGGAGTATCATGAGCAGACGTGTCCGTGGCTGCCTCGTTATAGCCTTGTGGCTGTGGGGCCTTGTGCACTCCACAGTGCAGACACTGCTGGTTCTCCAGCTGCCCTTTTGTGGGCCCAGTGGGATTGATCACTGTTTCTATGAGGTTCACTCCTTGCTGGAGCTGGCCTGCAGTGA
>NW_008672276.1:55587-72249 GCF_000695815.1 Acanthisitta chloris | reverse complement strand
ATAGTGCAAGCAGATCTATGCAGAATAGTCTTTTCAACTGTGGGGAGCTTCACTGAACTTCTGGGCATCTTGTAGGCTTCAATGAAGATACAAGATGAGTTGAATTTGACCTGTTCTTTTCCCATTGTCATCTTCTGTGCATAGAGTTCACATGCTCACTTTGATACAACAGCTAAAATATTTGCAACTCAAGATAACTAAAAGCAGAGTCTTCATTCTGATATATTAAAAATGTGAATGTATATTTTAAATTGGGAGTTTCTTGTCATGCTTTACTAACTATGAATGTTTTTCCAGTCAAATTGGTGAATTGAATGTAACTTTGATAATTTACTAATTGCTAGTATGACTTCAGCCTTGCCCAAGAAGTTTTGTTTTGCTCACAAGAATGATGCTACTGAGACCCTATGTGGGACTCAGCTCTTCTCTCATTGAGACTGATCAGATGTTAGTCACTTTACAGTTTGGGTCTTTGAAAAAGGGATTTTCGTAGAACCAGAGAGCTTCGATACACTTCTATCAGTCTTGCCTGTTTGGATACACTTCTTTCATTCAAATATGATTGCACTTTGAGAACTTCATTTCTGAAGCAATGATCATGTGCACACTGACTCAAGTATTTGGCTTTCGTCTCACCTCAGGAAGTTCTTATTTGAAGGGATAATATGTAGGGCTCTCCCAGTTATGTAGTTTTTCTATCAGATTTAAACTTACCTTTTGTATCTCTTTTCCTCAACAACCTCATCTGTTTACAAACAATATTGTCAGAGACATGGTAAATAATACATTAATGCCTTTGTGAAATACTCTTGGACATGACAGAAACATATGAAAGACATAGAATGTTCTTATTTGAAGGGATAATATGTAGGGCTCTCCCAGTTATGTAGTTTTTCTATCAGATTTAAACTTACCTTTTGTATCTCTTTTCCTCAACAACCTCATCTGTTTACAAACAATATTGTCAGAGACATGGTAAATAATACATTAATGCCTTTGTGAAATACTCTTGGACATGACAGAAACATATGAAAGACATAGAATGTATATTAATGCCTTTGTGAAATACTCTTGGACAATGACAGAAATATATGAAAGACATAGAACTGCCAGTATATATGATAAGAAGGAACTAAGTATATAAAAAATAGATTCCAGTCCTACCTTCTTGTTATCCAACAGGATCTAGCACCCAGCCTGCTTCCTGATGGACAGAGAGGCAGCAAAACCTAAAGTAGATAGATCAGGGTTTAGGGATTTCCTTTCTTAAGCATACTGTATAAATTTGAGATGAGAGATAAATATAGTGCTTCTATCTTCATGCTGACTTTAACTGTGATTTTAATGCAGGTAGAAATGGATAGAAATTATGAAATCAAACAGCAACTGGATTTGGGAAATTGTAGATATGTCATATCTCTATGCAGAAGAGTGGAAGGTCATTTTCAATTCAGATTCTCTTCTAAAACATGCCATCTCTTTCTGTAAGTAATTTGTGGGTTAAATTTACTATTTTCAGAGAAACTGCCTGTTACATTATTTAAACAATAAAGTACCATATAGTTCTATGCAAGGTAACATTGTGAATCCAATGTCAAATTGTTTTCTCACATTTTTATTTTTTCTAACAACATTTCTAATTTGATGGTCAGATGGCCATCCAAAGGTGACATCTAAAAACTTTTCTCCTTTCCTCTCATTTTATATATCTCTGCAAAGTTTCTTGCAAATTTATTCCATGTAAAGACTGGCAGAAGTAACTTTCCCAATTTATCTTTCCTTCCCTTGCTGGATTCTCTCCTCAGTGCTGTATACATTGATGTTTCTGAGGGGGGGTTCTGCTCTTTTTTTGGCTGTTTGTGTTGGACTTTTTAAGGCCATTCTTGATTACTTCATCAGTATTTCATCCTCACTCTTCTTTGGTTCAGTTTTTCCCACCTTAAATAAATGCTGGTTAAATTATGAAATTTGCCTCTGTCTGGGGCTTGTCAACTGAGTTTCCATTTCAGATTTTCTAACATTTACCTTCAATCCCTGGTAATCTACTTTTCCAAGAGAATTTCAAGACTTCTAGTTTTGTTTCCAGGCAAAGCTGCTTCCTGATCTGCTAGTTGCCTCTGATGTTGTCATCTATACTTCGATTTGTATGGAGATTTGTACTTTCCCTGGCTTTCTTGCTTCTGTTCTCAATAGATGTTCTCTGACCCCTTCTTTCAATGTATAAGCAGAATTATTCTCCTCATCCTTCCTCTTGACACTATAATGTTTTACAATAATTATAAGCAAGAACTTCTAGTCCCAAAACCATAAGCAAGAATAAGCTTCGTATGTTCACAGGATGCAGAGATGTAAGTGGATTAGTTTTCTGTAAGGATCATAAGCATTTGTAATACATATTTAGAAGATAACTACATTATTTTAAAATAGTAATGTGTGGAAAATGAATGAACTACAGTAAAAGACTTTCCCTGATTGTAATAAAGGGTACAACTGCCAAGGGAATGTTAGAGGCACATACATGGTAAATTACATCCACATTGACTTAAATTGGTTTTAGAATTAGCCTGTAACCACAGAGTACTCCCACTGTGCCATGTGTTGTATAGCTAAACGGAAAAGGAATATTTTAGAATGACTAAGCAGAACACTGGGGTGAAAAAAGGTGAATTAAAAAAGAAAAAAGGCAATAGTTTACTTTTCAGAGAGGATTCCCAGATTGTCTCCAACCTGCAGATGGTCATGATAAGATGTGGTGATTACTTGTGTCAAGTGATTACAGGTGGTGGAGTTCTCACTGGCAGTGTTCTGTTTCTCGCCCGCTCTGGCAGCTCCACTTAAAGCTGGCATAAGATGGCCTTGTGCTCCCCACCACGAGATGACCATTCCATTGCAGTCCTCTGTAGCAGGTGAGGGATGAGCCAGAGGACTGAAGTAAGTGAAGCGATGTGGCTTTGAGTAGTCAGGGAAGAGGTCTAATCCTGCTACCCCTTTCCTGCTGTCTTCAGCTGTTTCTCAAAGCTTATTTCTCATCTCACTCCTCCTGTTTGACCTTAGGTAATGTTTTCTGCAAACATTTATTTCCCTCTTTCTCTCATCTAATTAGCTACATGTTTACCTCAGGATGACATCTATCCCCACCTTTGTCACCTGCATTCAGGTGAGTACCATCAGGCAAGCTCAGGAGGGCTAGAAGAACTCCTGCCTGCTGTCCTCACCCATACCTGTCAGTGAGGCCCATGGTCTGCTTGTTTGGACTAGAGAAGCTTCTGAACAACATCTCAGCTTCACAGATTATCTTTCTTTAGGACTTCTCAAAAAAATTTCCATACAGAAGGTTTTAGATCCAGCTCGTTCAGCCTCTCCTCTGTCTCAGCAACATCCCTCACTCTGGCCTTGACAAATAGTGATCTGTTCCACTTGTAGCCGTGGAGAATAATGCTGGAAAGATCAGTTTCTTTCATTACCTTTTTCTTGCATCTTTCCTTTTTCTATGCTGCATAAGAAATAACTACTTTTGCCTTCCAGGTCCTTTAGAGTCTAACCCTATCATAGCTATTACCACTCATTCACTGTCAAGAAGCTGGCTCTAGCCTTTGATCAACCTATTACAGCAGCCTCCACTGCATACTTGTTAAATTTTTAAACAGCCACTTGTGTATGTACTCCTGAGCTGCCTGTCATGCTTGGAGGAGCTTTTCCATCCAGAAATTTAAACTAACCAGACACTTTCCCTCTTTCTGTTTCTAAACTGTAAGTTCAAAGCTCTAAATGTTGTTGTCCCTTGCCTACTATCTATAGCATAAATACCTAGATCCCTGAAATGCCATAACTCAAGGTGGTGGGCATTTAGCACACAAATCCCTGGACACTCAGAACCATGGGCATTCCCTCTTGCATTCCCTGATGCAGCAAGTAGAGTGCTGCTGTGGGAAATTAAGAAGACCACAGCAAGAAGTTAGTTGTCTTCTGATGACACTGCAATCAGTAGTTTAAAGCAGGTGTTCTGGCTCAATGTGCAAAGGAGCCTCTTCAACAGGCCTTTGTGGTAAGCTATGCTTTTCTATCTTTCACAAAAAAATCCAGATGTGTTGCCTCTCCTACTTTCTGTAGCAGCACTACTGTTTGACTATTGCATCACAAGTGCTGAAAAATAAACATGAACGTGACCTAATGTTGTAACACATGATAGATAGGGCAGAGTAACTCCTCACACTATTTTTAAAATAAACACAACTGAAAAAGGAGAGAGTGACTTGTCAAAGCAGTGCCAAACCAACAGCATGATGGTTTCTGAAACTGTGGCATTTAGGAAAGTTTAAGCAGAAAGGAGTAAGTCTAGTGAAAAGCAAAATGAAGTGAAGCAGACTGAAGGGGAGGAGGAGAAAAAGGTAGCACAGTATGAAGGAAACTCACTTTGATTAAAATCCTGTCTGACCTCCATAAAACTGACCCCTGCCTCTAGCCAGTTGTTCTTGCCACCATTTTCCCAAACCTGGGCATGGTGAGGTGTGGCCAAATAGCCTTAATATTAAAAATAATTCCATAGATAAATGCTTTTGGCAGAAAATTTGTTCAGGCTAATGTTCAGTCTCAGCTTGCAATATTTATCCATTATGATGTAAGTTAAAATGTGAAATGTTTATTAAAGTATTGGAAACCTGAGAACCTGCTGGAAGACTGTACTTTGGTTATTGGGAATTATAGATATGTGTGGAAAGGTTAAAGAGAGGATAACAATGTGAAATTCTTTTAGTGCAGCAGAAACATGGAAGGCTAACAATGATGTACAGCTGATACTAGACGAGGACGTAAGGCTGTCAGCCATGGTGCAGAAAAGGTAAAAGAACATACTAAATATTTCTGTTCTGATTTGGAAAGAACCAGTGTGATATAGTCATATCTGACAGTGATAAGGACTACCTTCTACTCAATCAATAAACTGGGAGATTGTTAAAAGGCAACGGTCAGAGCTAAAGGGTTTTTTGAATTTACGGGGCCGGATAACATGCACCCAAGTATTAAAAGGGCTTACTGAGAAACTCTCTGAACCATTGTGCTGATTTTAAAGAAACCATAGAACAATGAAGAAGTTCCAGAGCACTAAAGCAAGTTCAGTGCACAGATAATTTATGGGAGTAAATGTACTGTCATAAGTTGAGTTTGCAACCTGGTATTAATCTCAGACCAAAACTCATAAGGGCCATCTTGGAACACAATCAGTAAAGATAAATATGATAAATACATGAACTCTGTTGTGCCATTTTATGAAATGTTTAACTGGGGGAGCATGTAAATGTAAAGGTGAAATCACCATCATTTGCAGGTTCATTCCATCTGAGTTTTCACCAGTGCTATTCAGTATTTTTAGTAATACAGCAGTAAGCACCACTGGGCAATTCTTTCTGTGTCCTGGAAATGGGACATTGGGTAGGTGTTCACAAGTGTGTACTCAGAGAGTAGCTAGAGCTGAGCAGTGCCCTATTGCATAGGTTTCAGTAGGATGTGCAAGGCTTGAGTTCACAAGTGTGTACTCAGAGAGTAGCTGGAGCTGAGCAGTGCCCTATTGCATGGGTTTCAGTAGGATGTGCAAGGCTTGAAAAATCACTGAAAACTCACAGTTTACTAAGTTTATTAAACTCAGGGAATTGAAATAATTGGGAGTGCAGCCATTTCACATGATCAGAAAAAAGAAATCTCTCTCTCATACACACTTCTCACAAGTATGCTCTTAGCTAAACCTGCTTTCGAAACTATCACTTACTTCACCCCAAAGGGGTGAGATAAAGCTTAGGTCATTTGGATGCAGATCCTGAGTCAAGATTACACCTGCCCTCAGGGGTTACAGTCCTAATATACTTGAGAGCTTCTTGTGCTTCACCTCAAAGCACTCAATGTGTGGACGCTGTAATAAAACATGTTTTTTCAGAAGTGATAAAAAGCGGATTAAATGTGTGCAGAAAAGACACAGGTGCACCCCCTGCAGACAAAGAGACCTTATTCCAGTCCACTAGAACACCTGAGTGCCTTTGCTAATGCCCTGGTGTGGTATTTGACTACCTCCCTCATTTTTCTTAAGGAGAACATTCAATTAGGCCATAAAGATAATTGGGTGCTAATGTTTTGTAAAATGCCTTTACTACAAATTAAATTTTTGAGATGAGTACTTAGTACTCTGCATTTGATTCATGATATGTTACTAATAACAGTAGGAATTTCTACTTTTAGTCTCAGAGTTGGGGTCTGGACACCAGAGCCTAAACAGATGAACTGATGCTTAACTCCAGAAAAGAAAGATAAAGAAAGGTAAGTCTTGCAATTTATATGGAAAGCATACACTTTAATAAAAAGGCATGAGGGTTTTTTTTTGTCTTGGCATTGTCAGTGCATCATCTGTAAAGAAAATATAACTTTTTTTTTTATGTCAGTAAAGCCTACAGCATGTGTCAGTAATGGATCAAATATGAAAAGTAATTTTTAATAAGTGTGAATCAAAGAGGGATTAGAAAAGCTCAGGGGATTTGGAGATGAGACTTCAATTCAGGGAATTCCATGGCTCAGGGGCATAACAGGTGAATGCTCTGCTACTCATGGATGAGAAACCTGGCAAGGGGGCTGATGAATTTGAGATTTATTATTAGAAAGTAAGGACTGAGGGTGTGTATCACCGGCGACCAGTTTTGATAGGTATGAAAGAGATGATTCACACAGGTTATGAAAAAACTCAGAACAAAATTTTAAAGTCAATGCATTGGCTGATAGGAAGTAGGTATAAATCTGCCCTAGCTGAAGTAATGCGATTGGATTTATTGCCATAAGCAAACATATGGGATGCAGCATACTGAACAACGAGGTCATTTGTGAATATTGTTCTGTGTAGTGTATGCCTATTACTGTAATCTAAAAGCCATAAAAATGGGGTTTAGAACAGGGCAAGCAACCCAGGGAGCAGCAGTAATACCTGCCTTATACCTGCAAAGTGAAAACATGTCACCTAAGCTTTTAAGCAGTTAACAGTAAATGAACTGAGGAACCAAAGAAGGATACAAAGTTGAAAGTTTTGGAGGATTCATTAGGTGTATACAACTGCCACCAGATGGGAAAAGAGAATATAACAAACAGTATGTTATGAAAGACAGGCAGGAAGGGGGAGGGTGAATTTGGGGATTTCATTTCAGAAAGCAGCATCTTATGTACCTATCACGAGGAATACCCTCTAGCTCCTTAGTGTGTGGAAATGTGCATGCCTTTTGTTCTCCTTCCCTCCATCTCCTTTTCTTTTTCTTTCAGTGATTGACAGCCCACGATTTGAAGAGAAGCTTAGAAATCCATACCTTTTTTTTTTTTGCCATACATTATAAGCTGAGTAATCTCTTGAGAAAGATAGTTTTAGCATAGATAGGCTGCGAAGAATATGGATATGGATCCTCCACGAAAGATTTTTGTACACAGCAGTAGGTAAGAAACAGATCACTGGGGTCAGTATTGAAACTGTCTGGTTTAGAAATAGCACTGAGAGTTATTAATCTTTGAGTAGTTGCTCAGATAATATTTATCTAATGTTCTGATTTACAAAACTGTAAATTCTTGTACTTTTTCTTACCATTATTGTTGGCTTCATTTTTTATGTTTTCCATGACTTAGAGAAAGAGGCATTAAATGATGATTTTTCTGTCCCTGATATAATTCAATACTGGAGAGTTACAGCTGCTTGCTATTACCACTGCCTTCATTTTGAAACCTTTTCTGTGACAGATTTGTGATCAAGTGAGCATTTCAAAGTAATGCAATATTTATTTTTGTGAATAACTAAACTATGTTGTATAAAGAATATAATATTCTTTATCCATGAAGCCTTATGCATTAAAATATTCCAGTATTCGATTATCAACTCTTCAAGGATTTTTAGCATTACAGTTGAGTGAACCTGGTATCTCATGAAATCACAATGTACTATTGCAATGCAGTTAGTACTTGTCTGGAGCAGGGTGGGAATGAAGTTAACAGATGACTGGTACATCCATATCCTGGGGGCACAAACACTGAGCTGTGCATGGTTACAATTCTACTGCAATGGCATTATAGAGATATGGTTATGAATCTCATTTTTTCAGTGGCCTAAACTAGAGCAAGCAAGGCCCTGAAATGATGTTCCATTTGGTCACAGAAAGGATAGTTCGTAGCATGATTTTCTTACACTAGCACATTGTGACTAATAAGTTTAGAAAAGGCAGCATATTCTTTTTTAATTCCTACTCAGGGTAAATTATAATGTCCTCTCAAAATCTTCTGGATAACATTTAATTTGCATTACTATGCCTTTTTCTGCCTTGGTATCACCCACCAGAGATGCAAAAAAGATTGATATCTTTGCCAGTCACTTTAGATCTCTTGATGTCTTTGTAACTCTCTTAAGCAAAAAGATTTTTATGTCCCCAAAGTAAATGAAACTATTGTTTCATTGATCACTGTTTCTTTCTGTTTAAAGGGTCATGAGAGAATATCACTACCTAGCAGGTAAGAGATCCTCTAAACTCTCTGAATACTATTTGAGGGCTTATATTTTTTAATTAAGAAACCAAAACACTTATAAGTAGATGTATAAACACATTTAGATGCCTAAATCCTACAAATATCAGAGAAAATTGTAAGTCTTACACACCTTTGAGAAAATAAATTTAATCACCTGCTTACTACTTCCACATCATCAGGAAAACCAAGCAGCATATAGCAGTATTTTGACGACTTCTGGCATTTTTGATAACATACTCTTAACTGAAAGAGACAATTAATTCTCCATTAATACTTGCCAAGACGTTGCTTTTGATTAAATTTCCATTCTTTATGTCTTTCAAGTTTCCTAATTTTACCAAATAGATGTGGTTATTTAGGTGGCTTAGATAATTTATCTCTCCAAACACATTATTGTGCTGCTCAGCCACTGTTCAATAGAGGGCTTTTTCTTGAAAACTGAGCAACTTATACTCAGTGTACTTCTTGTCAATGTATGTGTGAGACTTAACTTGACTAAAGCTTAGGATTCCTTCAGGAAAGCTTTGAGGAGTTTTGACCCACTTTGGAGAAGTATGGAGCTCATTAGGATGTTGCTATTAAAGGTCACATTTTGACTCCTACTTATTTGTAGAACTCCAACAGATGGTGTGAATGAGCAACTTTTCTTCTTTCTGGAAAACATAACATGCAAGAGCTGATGAATATAGAAGTAGCCTGCAGACTGGTGAATGGCTGGGAGAAGATGAGTCAAAACTGATTGCCTGCCATCTTGTTCAGTATGACAACATGAGGGACATAGAATTAAGTCAATAAATACTTTGTTCTAAACAAAAAACGTGGGAGAGGGGATAAGGCAGAGGAAGAACACGTTTGTAACCCAATCTGCAAACAGAATCATAGAGTGATTTGGGTTGGAAGGGATCTTAAAGGTCATCCAGCTCCAACCCCTTGGCCATGAGTAGGGGCATCTTTCACTAGATCAGTTTGCTCAGAGCTCCATCCAACCTGGCCTTGAACAAAGACTTCCAGGGATGGGACATCTCCAGCTTCTCTGGGCAACCTGTTCCAGTGCCTCACCACTCTCACAGTAAAGAATTTTTTTTCTAGTATCTAATTTAAAGTTACTCACTTTCGGTTTGAAGCCATTCCCCCTCTGTCCTGTCACTACATGCTCTTGTAAAAAGTTCCTGTCCATCTTTCTTGTAGGCTCCTTCAGGTACTGGAAGGCCACAATTAGGTCACCCCAAATCCATCTCTTTTCCAAGATGAACAGTCCCAATGTAATGCTTGTATATTTTGGGTAGGTCTTACCATGCAATTTCTGCATTTCCGTGTTCTCTGGATACCTTCCTTTGGCCTGTCTGAGACAGAACATCAAAGCATATGGGCCTTAGATTAGGTTTGACTGAGTATGAACCTATTATGATGCTTTATTAGTACTTTGTGGATGACTCTTCTCAGCTATTCCCCACACATATTACACCCGTAACCTTTGCCAACACTTCGACTCCTTCAGTCAAGCACACATCTCACTCAATTGTTTCTGCATCCCATCAGGGCAGAGCAGCATCCAGAAACAGGAAACATATTTCTCAAGATCACCAGTGTGATGCAGAGAAAAGAATCAAATATCTTGGCCCATGGTGGGCATGCACTGAACACACATCGCTCTCATGCAGGTTGCATATTTTGCTAAAACACAAGGCTTTAGGATAAGAGGAATGGTCACAGATGGACAGCCTGTTGAAGAGAGGGGATATGCAGTCTGCCCTACCGTAGAGATATGTGTGCTTGACATGGATCAGCAATGAAATGTGCAGGGAGTGCTACAGTGAGCACTGTGGAGGTGGCAGCAGGGCAGTGCAGGATCCTGCCCCCAATGCATGGGACAGCACTCCTGCCTCAGGGCCCAAAGGGAGGGTGCTGCTCCCCACAGCATGCAGGAGTGTGTGAGAGCAGGTTTTCAGGTCTGTTTATATGCATCTTCAATTATATTTTTTCCTTTTAGTTTTCCTTGCTTTTCTTTTTTCCACAAGAGAGAAGAACTAAACAGTGGCTCCTTGTGTCCTCTGAGGAGCAGTGTGAGTGTACCTCTATGCATACCCGTGTAGGTGTGCGAGTATATCAGCATCACGTAAGGAACCGATGCAGAGCAAAGAGCACAGCATGCCCTGATTGCTGGGGCTGTAGCACACTGAGCTGGTGCCATGAGGAATTGCACATGCTGCTCCATCCTGTGCTGCTTAGTATATGCAACCACCTGGGTTTTGCAGTTGCATACGCTACACAATCAATCACTAATTAGTTATGCTATGAATTCATAGTTCGTATGCCTTAGCAGTGAAGGTCAAATGCAAAAATTTGTTAAAGTGCCCCCAGTGAAAGGGCACGATCAATTGTTGTCACATTTTAATTAGCATTCTTGTAGATGGTTCTTTCCTTTTTTTATCTCAGCCCTCCCCTCCCCAGCACTCATATTAGACTAGACCATCTGCTTAACAGTGTTAGTTATGACCTTCAAAAAGAAGTGAGAGTACATTTTTATGGTGTGTTTTTTTCTTTCTTTTTAAGATAACTACTACAGAAATTATTGTAGTAAACATTAGAACCTTTTAGTATATCCTTTTAATAACATGAACCTTGCATCTATTAGGGTAATGCAGTAGTTTTCAGAAAAATGAAAGTGAACCAAAAAGTTGCTATTCTGATAAACACTTATAAAGACTGAGTTAAGGAAAGCATTGATTTACATTCTTTCCTTTTAAAATCATAATTGCATTAAGAAGTAGAATTCACTGTAAATTTGCACAGAAGAAGAGCTAATGTAAGTTATCAGTTACATTTCTAGGTTCCTAGCTTGAGACAATACATTACTTTAGGCACAGTCTTACCAGCAGTGGACTGATGCCACCCACATTTTTATCTGACCTCATGGCCGTGTTAAACAGCACAGTTCAAGTCATATCAAACTGGAACCTTGCATCTCAAAAAGGAATCTATGTATGTTAGCTCACTGGAAAAGATACCTGTCCCACCTGACTGAATCACTGTTCTATCCATCCTTCCAAAGGCTTCTTTGCTTATCTAAGAAGTTCATCGTGATTCTTTGAATGGTCACTTCTCCACATAAATAAAATATCAGGGAAGTCGCTGCAAGCAGAAATGTAGCTGTGCATTGTACTAATTTCTTTTGTTGTCTGGCTTGAAGGATATTTAGTGTGGGCTACATCTTTCCAATTAACATACACTAGGAAGGATTTTCTCAAACAAGGCATTGTTTTTGTGGTGACAAAAAAGCTGGCCAGCTATCTAAGTAAAGCACTGTTACAATTAAAGTGTAAAAGCATATCAATTTTATGAAACATTGAAGGTTTGAAGCCTATTTCATTTTGTAGTAAAATGAATGTGAGACTAGGTTTTCACAGTGGAAGAAAGACTTCAAACAGGCTACTGCTGAGTATTTAAAGAATGGAGTGAGGATGGCTGAACTAGATTCTTTGCTTTGCATCTTTTTGAGCAGAGAGGTTTTATTAATTTTTTTTCCCATTCTGATTCAAACAATTGTTATTTCAGATCTTAGACATTCTTTCCACAACCTGTCCTTTCCTAGCTCTCCATCCAAGACTTCTCCATATAAGAATTCATCCTAGCAAATGTTTAATTGAAATTTATTCACTTTCACAAAACAGTTAGCTTCAGCCAAATTAAATTTTGCCTAGCAGGCAAAAAAAAAGAAAGAAAGAAAAAAAGAAAAAAAAAAAGGTGGGCTGTAATTAAATTATATACATAGCCATTGTGTATAGAGTATACAGGACCACAATGGTAAATCAGTGTGTCTGAGTTACAATGTATCTTTTTCTCTCCTGCATAGAATAATGGTAAACCTCATCTATCTTAGAAAGACATGGCACTCATCCAGACACCAGATGTGCTCTATGTCTCTGTATATAATGCTCATATAAAATGGTCAATATTGAACGTTCAGTGGAAGTGGATTGCATGCATAGCATAGTTATGCTGCTTAGGTGACCAGCCCTTGGATAAAACAATTTCTAATAAACAGTGAATTTATTTTCTTATTCTCAACTTCTCCACATTATACACACCACACACACAGCTCACATTTTCTTGTGCTAGGGTAAGTTTTATCCATAAAATATCCCTATGTGAGATTTTAGTGAGGAAAGAAGTTAGGCCAGTGCAGCATCCTTTGAAAATATCTGCCATTGGAATTTTAACATTGTAGTTGATTGACACAGTTGTCATTAGTCAACAGATTTTTGATTCCTGATGGTTTTGGTGATTTTAAATTTCTTTCTCCTTCTCCCAACCCCTTACTCCTTTCTTGACAGGAGACTGTCTTTTTTCCCTCACTCTAGACTGGTTATTCCTATAGTTATTCCAGTGGTGCAATCTGAGTACAAAACTGGTAGGGCACATGCCAGTTTATGAGGACCATGCTAAAATGCACTGTTGAACATCATGTAATATTATCAGGATGTCTTTTGTCAGAACAAATAAGGTGGGTTTTTAATGAACGAATCATGTTAACTAAGCTGTAAGAGAGGCTCTACAAGCTGGGATTGCTCAGCTGGCTCTTCGGACTGATAGAAAACAAACTTGCTAAAGCCACATGTTTTCTGCCAAATGACTGTACTGACTTGCCTACCTGGAGAAAACTGTTTATACACGAGGCAAGGCAGGGGAAGCAGTCAGAAGCAGGAGGTGGAGGGAGGCCGCATGGGTCTGCCTGACCTGCAGTGGATGCATCTAGGCACATGGGAGACTGTGTCTCAAGGCAGCAAACAGAAGAGAAAAGTGAGCTGGGACTGGCACTCTGAGCTTCGTGTCAAGACATTGCAGGCAGCCTGTGAGCTTGCCCTGCCCTGCAGCATCCAAGGTGTTGCAGCATCCATCCTCAGGGGGTTTAGCTCTCACCTGGCTTTTTCCTGTATCATGTCCTCTCCTGTCTTCTCTGTGTCAGACCTTAAATTCTGAATGTCCATTCCTTTATCCATCTTCTTTTCTGGAACAAGCTGAGAGTGGTTCCTCTTTTAAGTAATGTGAAAAGATTTAGTCTTTTCTGCTGTTTCAGCTTTGGCTGTTCTGAGTAGCATATGCACACTCACTTGTGTCTGCAAAACCTGCCTCATGTGGCAGCTATCAATAGTACTTTATCCCTACATTAGTTTCTACAGGCTTGTGGAATATACTTGAATTTTAAGGTACACTTAAAATTGCATTCATTAACACAACTCTTACATGCATAATCAAGTTGTAGCCCACTGTCTATTCTCACCCCAGCCAAGGTGCTAATTCCAACATACACCAGTGTTATGCATGATCTTACATGCTGGAGACTTGCATTTTGATATACTTCATCTTCTGAATACCAAAGAGAATAACCTTGAACCTGTACCTACTCAGTGCCTCATAAGGCAAGATTCAACACATAAGGGACCCGTGATCATTAGTCTAAATTGCCTTTGAGTGTATTCATACACATAGCATCATTTTCTGCTCATCTTTGCCACTTTTTTTAATTGCTATCTTTTTTTACAAAAAACTGCCTTCCTGTCGTTTGCCTGTTTGCTGCCTCTTTCTGTGCTTTTCTGTAGTGTTGCATTCTTTATAGTTACTTTTTAAGTCTTCACTGGCTGCTCATTTTCTTTCAAAGCATTTCGCTCAGTGAGCTGTAGTCTCTGCCATAGTTTCAATCCAAGGAGATATCCTCTTTCCTGGAACAATGCAGACTACTTTTAAAGACTTTGTTTTGCAACAAGCTCATGTTCACTCACAACAAGATGTTCACTCAAAGCTCATGTTCACTCAAAACAAGAATGTTTTCCCTACTGCACAATCTGAATCTTAACTCTCTGTTTGCAATATGCTCAATATGACTCTTTTTTTCTATCAAAGCCATTTAATGAAATACAGGAGATCATAGTAACTTACGTATCAGTGTGTAAATTGTAAGTCATAAAGGTTTTTCATATTCAAGGAGACAAACATAACCTCTGAATGTGGCTTTCTCTTAAGCACCAATTCAAAAAAAATCTTGCTCTTCGCTCAATGTGCATATGATGCATATTTTATTTGACTTTAGGTAGTTTCAGTACTTTGACTGCAGGCTTCTGCAAAATAGTTTCATTTCAAGTATAATGACTCCATCTAGGCATAGAGTATTGCTTAAGGTTTATTTCCTTGTCAAGATTTTGAGTGACCTTTCATGCTATATCAACTCATTCCAGTAATATTTTGCAGATATCTCTGTTTAGATTTCATCTCTGTTTTCCATTTCTGGTCCCATAAGCCCTTATGTTTGCTATCCAGGGCCATCAGTTTCTGTTTATCTGTTTTCATTCTATTCTTTATGACACTGCCTTCTTTTATCAATTAATAATTGTTTAATAGTTTTATTAATATTAGTTATAATATTTAAGCACTCTTTTTCTCAGATCTTGATTCTATTGCCATTATTGTTTGACCCCAGATTATGTTTACATAAACTCTAATTCAACTGGACTTCAAGTAAATTTCAGCTGTGTTGAAAAGCTTTCACAAGTTTCTTCCTCAAGTTTCTTGTTCTCCTGGTGTTCTCAGATGAAATTCTTGACCCTATAAGATAATTTTTCTAGAGAGCAATATTTTCAAATTTTTATAGGCTGAATTGGTAATTGGTTTTGACTTCTCTAATTCATTTATAGACCAGTAAACAACTTCTGAGTATGTGAAAGGTTATGCTAAGAGAAAACAGTTTTCTTTAATGTATCTCTACCTGATTTCTTAAGGAGACAAGGCTCTACATTAATTTCTTCCAGTTGTCTGCTGTACTTCCTGGATTGCATAGATCCATATTCCCTTCACTCCTCATCTTTCTCTTTTGTCCTGTTTTTAGATTTATTCTTCTGCTCCTTTCTTATACCATATGTACCCTGGCACGGTCTGTAGGGAGAGGGTCACCACTGACAACTGCTAGGTGCCTGGTAGTACAGGAAGCAGATAACTATGATAAGGCCCCAAACCTGCAGGCAGAGCTGTCTAGACCTTTTTTATTCTTTTTTTCTGACAGTAAGCTTCCCAAAGAAGATCAAATGGGTTTTATGTTAAAGAAAATTCATGGGGTTTTAGACTCTAAACTATTTGGTTTAACTTTTTTTGAAGAGACAAAGACAGACAAGCCAGGGATAGGCAGAAAAAGAGAGTAAAGGCTTTATAATCAACTTTCTCCCTAACCTCAGTGTTCCTGCAGAAGGGTCTGTGTTTCCAGGCTGGATTTTAGCCAACTTTGAATTGTAGCAAACCCTACGCAGCTCCCTCAGGGATACCCAGAAGTTGTAAAAATAGGGTTTTTGCACCCTGTTCTCGCAATATGTTCTAAATTTCAACATCATTCTTCTTGTCTCTCCGTTTGCTTGCTTCTTTCAGCCCTTGCAGGAGGCTCAGTGGTCTGTTTCCACCAGAACGGCCACCTGAATCAATAATTCTTTTTGTCTCAAAATAACAATATATACAATTTTAGAACATTAAAAACAGAGAGACAATTACTGCAATACAAATAACAATATATACAATTTTAGAACAGGAGAAACAGAGAGACAATTACTGCAATAATTAACAGACAGGTAACAAAAAAGTGCCAAAAGATGCAGCAACTTTTGTCTGCCAGGTTGCTAAAATCCATCAGTGACAACAGCAGCCCTCTCAAACCAGCTTTCCCTGTCTCCCTAAGGCAAATTATCTGCACAACCAAGTTTACCATGACATGCTGGCAGTTTTCATTGTAGTTGAAATTATGGATTTGTTCTGCAACTGCATATTTTTGCATATTCTGCAGTATCTAGACAAGTTTGTACATGTCTGTCCCAGGTTGCTAAAATCCATCAGTGACAACAGCAGCCCTCTCAAACCAGCTTTCCCTGTCTCCCTAAGGCAAATTATCTGCACAACCAAGTTTACCATGACATGCTGGCAGTTTTCATTGTAGTTGAAATTATGGATTTGTTCTGCAACTGCATATTTTTGCATATTCTGCAGTATCTAGACAAGTTTGTACATGTCTGTCTAAATATCATAGAATCACGGTTTGGGTTGAGTTGAAAGGTGCCTGAAAGATCAGCTAGATCCAACTCTTCTGCCATGGGCAGGGAC
>NW_008672276.1:29865-55424 GCF_000695815.1 Acanthisitta chloris | reverse complement strand
AACAGCAGCCCTCTCAAACCAGCTTTCCCTGTCTCCCTAAGGCAAATTATCTGCACAACCAAGTTTACCATGACATGCTGGCAGTTTTCATTGTAGTTGAAATTATGGATTTGTTCTGCAACTGCATATTTTTGCATATTCTGCAGTATCTAGACAAGTTTGTACATGTCTGTCTAAATATCATAGAATCACAGAATGGTTTGGGTTGAAAGGTGCCTGAAAGATCAGCTAGATCCAACTCTTCTGCCATGGGCAGGGACACCTTCCACTAGACCAGGTTACTCCAAGCCCCATCCAACCTGGCCATGAACACTTCCAGGGATGGGCCAGCCACAGCTTCTCTGAGAAACTGATTCCCGAGCCTCACCACCCTCATAGTAAAGAATTTCTTCCTAATATCTAATTTAAACCTACTGTCTTTCAGTTTAAAGCCATTCTCCCGTGTCATATCACTACATGCCCTTGCTAAAAGTATGCTTCCCAAAATTCCCTATTTCCAAGAAATTGGTCTCTCATTGAGAGCTCTAGCTTACTGCTTCCCCTTTGTGTCTTTCGAAATTGAGATGAAACTTCTACAATTCTTTGGTATTTTAGAATTTTTTGCTCAGTATTTAGTTGGTTTTTTGTATCGCAGCAATTTTTTTCTCCTTTTCTTCGCCATTCAGAGTTTGTTTCAGTTAGTATAATTGATTCTGAAGTAGTTTTGGTTTTGGTTTGGTTTGGGTTTTAATCTAATGTTTTACTGATTGTGAAAGCAAAGAAGATGAGGAAAACTCTACAATTAGGAATTTGTGACTATTGTTAAAGATTAACATTGATGCTAATTTACACAGCTTTTATTTTAAGGAGATTTGTGTTTTTCTTCAGTGACAAAGAGGATAAAAGTTCTTAAAAGGTGAGAAAAACAGAAAGTAGTATATAAAGTAGTATGAAATCAAATTGGCAATGGGAGAAAGTTTGTCTTGTGCTATGAAAAAAAATCCAAACAATTAATAAGATTTCTTTGAATACGCTGTGCATAGACTGATTTGTGTCTTTAAATATGGTGATCAGCATCTGTGCTGGAGAATCTGTGCCTTCCTTTCAACACTCCCCCAGGGGGTTCCTGCAGCAAAACTGATTAAATTGTACAGAGATAAGGCACTTGTAAATAGTCAATAGCAGCTCATCCTGTGGAGGCAGAAAAGGTCACAAAGGCCAGTATTTTGTATGTAAGATACTTAGGAGGCATTTTTAATGGAGTTTAAAATAGCCAGTTGCAATGTAATGTGCATGTGCCAGAGCGATCTCATTAAGACCATGGGCCAGCTGGGTTATCAGAGCCAAGCAGAACAGCAATGCAGGGGGTCTTGGCTGATGTAACTGAAGGTGTCATTGCAAGGATCTTGGTAACAAGCTCCCACTGACCATCCAGTATAAGAGATTTTCTCCTCTCTTCCCTGCAAACACTAATTTATGCCAAGATCTCAAAATAAATTAGCTTTTTAATAAAGGCTTTGCCTGTATAACAGGTTTCAGGTATACTACCATAATCTGAGCAATAGACTGGCCAGATTCTCAAAAGAGTTTGGGGACTAATTTGGCATCTAATAATGTATCAGTAGGATGTGGAATTGGAAACAGCGATTATTTGATTTTCAAAAACGAGACTTGTGAATCATTTAGCACTTTTCAAAATTCATGCAACCAGGTGAGAGCTGACTGATCCATGAAAACCTGGTTCTGACTGATGCTATCCCCCCACTGTAGGAGATACCTGCCTCTACGTTCAATGCCCAGTTACAATGGGACTCTACAAACCAGTTCAGGTAAATATAAACCATTTAATGTAAACTTGTGAGACTGTCCTCTGCTCAATGAAAAAAAGTTAAAATGAGACAACTCACTCAAAGGAGCAATGTGTGAAACTGGAGCTGATAATTTACGTGTCTTTTAACATTTATTTCCAATTTTTCTTACATATTTATTTCTTTCTTTAAAGTTATTACTGTTTCTGGAACATGCTAAAAATTAATATGTCAATTATTGGCATTATTTTCCATTGGAAAAAATGCCTTCTGCTTGATGTGTGGCATAGAAGACCCTGTGCTCGCTGTCTGATAGTATAACACACAGTAAACAATTATAAAATGCCCTATTGTATGATTGTTTCCTCACTTCTCTGAACAGACTTATTTTTAAAACTACATATTGATTTCTTTCTTTTCACTTTAAAACTCCCTGGAGACAACCTCCTCTGCCCTGCTAGGACCCCTGTTTGTAAACAGTGGCTCAGTTTCATAGTTAAGTAAAAGTCTTCTATTGATCCCTGAAGGACCACTGATGAGTTCCTCAGGGACCTGAGGCCAGAACAGGAAGCACTGATGTAACAAGCACCCTTTGAGAGAAATACTTCTGGAAATAAAAGTAAGAACCTGCAAAATATCCTTAAATTTATATTTCCATCAAGATTTCACATAAAGCACACAAATCTCCTGGACTTAGTTACATTTCTGTTATTCAACAGCACAGTTTTTGTCATCCAGTGGTTCAATTCAATCCCAAATCACTTGGCATACTGCTGTAGGAAACCTAGAGAATAGAAAAAGAAAATCACCTTAGAAAAAGTCCTCTGGAATTTTGATTTTAGTCTACAGCAATTTATTATGATTCTTCTATTCATTGTTGGAAGAGGTCCAGAAGCATCTAAACCTTCAGCTTGAGTGTATTCTCATTCTAAAATATAAACTTTCTTTGGGTGCCCCTTCCCCCTCTAGCTCCTGGTGAAGATGTTGTCAAAAAAAACCCCAGAGATGGAGCTTGTCATGGAGGATTAATTCATTTTATATTAGGACTAAGCAGAACCAGCTTTAGAAGCCATATATATTTGTGTGCATATTTTTTTTGCCCACCTCAACAGAAAAATCAGAGCTGCATATCAAAGACTAAAAATTTTGGAGACTTATAATAGTCCACAAGTGTTAAATTTACTAAGCATGTTTTTGGTTTTTTTTTCTTTAATGTGAAGAAAATGTTCAAGTATTATTTAAAAAGAGGTGTTGGAAGGACAAAGCTGCTTTCATACAAGGTTAGATGTTTGTGTGTTTGTTTATAAATGGACTGAGTATATCTGCCATTATGTCTCCTTTCCCTGAGTTCTGTCAGTCGTGCTGTGCAGCACGTCAGTGACAAAGGTGGTTTCTTTGGAAATAAAGAACTACAGATTTTTTCCCCAATTTCACAACACTAGGTGTATGATTTCATACAGATTAAAAGTAATTTCCCCGGATGTTTCTTGTAAAATGAAATGATAGAATTATCATACAAAATGTTTCCTTCCAGAAGCTTTGAAAAAAAGCCAGAATTTTGATTTACAGTAATTTTTGTGTGTGTTCACCCAGCTGTATTTATGTTCCAGACTGAATTGAAAAATCAACCCTAACATTTCTACAATAGTCTGTTCAATATGCTAATTGGCTCTTGCCACAGCAAGGTAAAATATTGTCTAAAAAACCCAAAGATTCTAGTACTTTACCACAGTAAAACTATACCACAGTATAAGCAATGTACATATCACTGTTAAGTTTGTGATTTTGAAAGAATAGCATCTAAAGATTAACCAAGATCAATAGAGAGTTTTACAGACAGAATCCAGAGAAATGTTGCTTCTATACTCTTTTATGATTGCCAGAGAATGCTTGGAGCAGTTTTATCAAATATAACTCCTTATAAGCAATTTTTCCTGCTGGAAAATGCAAAATGTTTTTTCTGCATATTGACTGAAGTAACAGCATTTTAAGTCTGGTTATGAGTATAAATGTATTTAGACTGCAGTAATATATCACAGAATCACCGAATATTCAAAGCTGGAAGGGATCCATGAGGATCATCAAGTCCAACTCTTGGCCCTGCACAGGACAACCCTGAGAATCACACCATGTTTCTGAGAGCATTATCCACACATTTCTTCAACTCCGTCAGGCTTGGTGCTGTGACCACTTCCCTGGGCAGCCTGTTCCGGTGCCCAACTACCCTCTGGGTCAAGAACCTTTTTCTAATATCCAACCTAAACATACCCGGACACAACTTTGGATCACTCTCTTGGTTTCTGTCCCTAGTTCCCAGAGAGAAAAGGTCAGAGCTTGCCCCTCCACTATCCCTCATGAGGAAGTTATATACAGTGATGAGGTCTCCCAACAGTCTCCTTTTCTCCAAGCTGAATAGACCAAGGTAATTACGTTCCTGAGTGTTCTAACTTACAAGTTCCTCAATATGGTACTAATTTTGGTTGTTCAATGTTTTCCCTTTCAAGAGAGTGTAAAACAGCATATCTCAACACAGTCTGAAACTCCTATGGCACGTCCTCACCAGATGTGAAGTGTCATGCCTCCAAATTCACAGAACAGTTGAGGTTGGACAGGATCTCTGAAGGTCATCTGGTCCAACCCAACCATGCTCAAGTAGAGCCACATAGAACCAGCTGCCCAGGAAAATGTACAGACAGATTTTCAATATTTCCAATTCACTGTCTATGTAGAAGTAGTTGGGAAACTGTGAAGAGAAATAATTTTATTCCTACATGTAATGGTCTCTTACAAAATTTACACAGCACACTTTCTGTAACTATGGTAAGTGACAGCAAGAGAGCAGGAAGCTGGCAGTCATATGCCTATATGTCTGTTAAAAAGCAAACATAATTACATAAGCTTTTAAATACTCAGACTCACAGGCTGTGGTGGTAAAATGTGTGAGTGCAGAGTGAGAAAATGAGTGGTAAAATGGGGTATTTTTAACAAAAGTATCTTTTAAGTCTACTGAAGTTGACTGTAGCAATTTTGGTGATAACATGTCCTGAGCCTAACAGGAATAATAGAATAAGGCAGAATCCCCCATCAGAAATATCTCTTCATTCTTTTCAATGATGTTACCAGCAGAAGTACCAGGGATATTTTGGTATTTAGGCAGAGCCTGGATATTTTCTAGAATGTATTATATTCAGAGGTGCCTGGATGGTTGCTGATGCATCTGCCTCTGACTGGTGGAGCTGTTATGTCAGGAAAATTCATCACAAGAAATTCAGCAGATTCAGGTTGGAAGGGTAATGGTCTAACACTTGTTGATTGTCTCCTGTGGAGCAGGCTTCCTACTGTAACCACGTTTACCTGTCAGTTGTCCCTTTGCTGGTGAGAATGATTTAAGAAGCCATCAGGCTCAGAGATGCCCAACTCTGCAGCTGCACTGGGGACCCAGTCCTGCAGTGGGGAATGAAATTTAAATAGTAAAAACTCTTAGAAATAAAGGTAATTGTTTCTGCTGATTCATTACAGATCTTTTCTGTCCAAAGCAGAGTGAAAAGCAAACTCTAGAGCAATGCCTATTGAAAACTACTGAACTGCCTACAAGGACATAATATTTTGTAAGTATAAACCATTTAACTTCTCGCATTTTCAGTAGTTAAACGGTGATATGATCCATTTGGTAGGCTTGCTTTGATGTTGGGTTTTTTTAAGCAGTCCTTTCATACTTTTTGGTATGTGTCTCAAAGCAATTACTTTTGTTCTGTCATTAGAATACAATAGCTATGTTTTCGGGTTGTTTGTTTTGGAATTTTTTCTGTCAAATTCTGAAATATATATTAGTTGGTATAGCTTCTTGAATTTAAAAAGTGTTATGCCAGTGGGTAGCATGCTTGAAGATAATGACAAATGAATGGGCCCAAAGAATTTAGTTCAATCTAGTTTAAAAGGTGCCTCACTGGATTAAAAGATGTAGCATGCCTAGATGGCAGACACCTGTAAGACAGGTAAATGCATGTGAAGGCAGAACATGGTTCTAAAGAAGCATATATGTGAGTGACATTCTGACAGGTCTGCTCTAAATTTGTCTTGCATCATATTATTTCTAAATCTGAAATTGATCAAACTTCAGTCCGTATTTATAATATATCTTGAATGTGTCTAATTTAAAAAGGGAATGGTTATAAAAATTGTCCAGGAAACTTGAGACAAAATGAGAAAGAAATTAGAATCGTTTTGGTCTAGATATGTAGAAGAAAATAAGAACTCTATTTTTCTATCCCCCCACAAAATTAAAATAAAAAAATGTTGAAAACACCTCTAAAGCAATTACATATTTTGGGTACCTAATTACAGAAATGTAAAAAATAATTATCTTTCAGATGACAAATGGTTTCAGTTGTTATAACTGAGGAAAGGAAAAATTAGCCTCGTTGTCCTTATGAAAGGAGGGATTAAGAGGAACCATGATGTAGGTGTTTACTGTTCTGGAGAAAGTGCGGTGGATGCAGACGCAACAAAACTGCTGGAGAAATGTGAGTTTTAAATATGTTGTTTCCTTATAGAGGAAATTACTGATGTGTGAAACAGAAGTATTCGGAAGTTTTAGAACCTTGAATATGGAACAAGCAGTTTTGTATATGGGAAGAAACTTGCACACATGCTATCCATAGGTTAACATGGACTCTGAAGTTATATTGGATGGTATGAGATACGAACCTGTTTCACTGCTTTTGATGTTGTGCTTCCAGCTCAGATCTTTGAATAACACTGCCATGACTTCTGCTCCGATCTTGTTTAGAAGGGTGTCTTAATCCATATGGTGCAGACAAATGACCTGCACAAATGTTTGAGCTCATTCAAACCAATTAAATAGCAGGATGCTCTAAAGAGTGATGTCCATCACTTCTGGGAATGGGTTAGCTACTGTTTGACTTGACAGAGGTCAGTTACTTAGCTGAAGAATTAATAATACAGGTCTGGAGTCTTAAGTTCAGTCTGCCAGCATCAAAGTAATTGGAGATGCTAGTGCCAATATTGCACATCATAATAACATTTTAAGTCCTGTGAGCTATGGAAATTTCACCTGCTGTGTCTGACTCCCCTACAGGATCAAATGATCCACTCCACTGAGAAGCAAAATAGCAGCTACTTACAGCATCTCAGAGTAAGCTAACATCCTACACTTGAGACAAATTGCATGTCATGCATTTAGTTGTACTTAGGGTGGGTTTCTTGCTGTTAATAAATGGAGGGCAGTTCTCCATTCAAATCATCTTGGACCTGTCTCTTGCTTTTGGCATTGTCCATGGTGACATAATATCCTGCTTGATGAAGACTGCAAGAGAGAGACTGTCATCATAACAGTCTGTTTTCCTTTCCCTGGCAGGAATGAATAAAACAAACAAAACTATGAATACTTCCATTTTCAAAGCCCTGTAAAGCTTGTTTTTCTGTTTTGTTCTTGGCAGAATTTCTTAGAGCTATAGGAGCTGGTGAGATATTTTGAACTCTGACATCAACAATATGCAAATGCAATTTTCTCTGCTTATCCTTTGCAGTGTAGAAAAACATTATTGTTGCCAACCTAACCCAGGCACTGGCTCATATTTGTTAGCAGATGAGGAGCAGCTAATTGAGACCAAACCAGAACAAGGCTGAGCTCCTGCTGGTTGACAAAAAATGCACAAATAGGACCCCAGGCAAGAATTGAAGAAATATTGTTCCTGTTCAGGTGACATATTCAGTTGACTTAGAACAGACAGTATGAAGTATTTGCTGAGAACAACTATGTCTGAAATTTCTAGAATGGCAGAGTAAAATTGAAGTGCATAATATTTTGGCTAAAGATTGAAACTTCTGAGAGCCATCCAAAGCAAGCTTACTCTTTGGAGCTTGTTTGTCACCAGGATACCTCATGTACTTCTTCTTGAACAGCAGCTTTTGCTGCTATCTAGGATGGATGTATACAGCATTATGTTTCACAGAAAGAAAAGCATTAAAAAAGTGTTCATTATCTTTTGGTCAACTTACAAACCATCAGCACCAAAATGTAGCTGGAGAAAGAAAAGTAAAACAAAAAATAAAGCACTACATGGGACATTTTCTCTGATGTAAATGTGCTGAGGTGTACTTTGTAGAAGTGGGAATCATGTATAAATTAAAGTTACAAACTCCTGTATTCCTTAACACCAGCTTAAATCTTCTCAAAAGCAAAAGTGTTTGATTTCAGGTGCCTAGAGTTGGCAGAATATATAGCTCTAACATCCATTTCTAATAACTGAATAGAAATAAAGCAGTGACACTCCTTTTCAATCAAGGGGAAAATGCTCTTTGACTTAAAATAGAGTGACACCAAGTTTGAAAGTATGGTCTTATACATATCTAATTTGGTTTTGTGTGCATGATTAATTCTACTAATGTTTCATCTTGCAGACATAAATGATTGCAGAAAAATCATTTATGGTTTGTGTCAATACTATGGCACAACGATACGACCATTCTGTACAGAAAAGGTAATGGGAAAGGTAATGGGTTATCAACTTTGTTTAAAAAGTTCAGTGACAGAATGGGTAGAAAAAGGGAAGTAATTATGTGAGGATATAAATTTCAGACAATTAAAAATGTATGTAAGAGGGTAGTCTATCCACTTATTTCAGACAGGAAACAGAATTCTGAGATCACACATGCAGAACTTCAAAAAGCATTGCCAGACCATTAAATCATAATATTAATTTTAATAATGAAATTCACTAATCCTTTTTTTTTTTTTTTTTTATTATTATCAGAATGCAAATGAGCAGTTCTAAGCTTCTTCTCACAGCCTGGTAATATTTAAAAATGAAAATACATTCTGATCTTGTAGTCTAAAGTGAAGTTTCACAAAGCATGTATCTTACAGCTTAACCATAATAACTGTACCACAGAATAAACTCATACCAAAACCATGATTTGGTGACAACAAAATTATGGAACCTGGTTTCTAACATCCAAGGTCTTATCTACTCTCAGTCTCCTTCCATCCATCTTGTTTCATCCTCTGATTCCAAGCAGATGTGAAGTAGTCCCTTTGCTCACAAGTACAAAGCTGAGTGATGAAGAGAACAGTCTTTGAAGTGTCATTATATGCAGGTTTTCACTATAAACTTTTCAAAACGAATAGAGAAAAATTCATCAGCTCTTTGCCACCTGCTATTTGCCACTCACACACTGGAGTAGGAAACACGTGTGAGGAAGAAGGAGAAGCAAAAGAGCTGTTATGGACTGACCATGGCCCCCATTCCCATTCCTCTGCTCTGCTTTGGTTGGGAGAGTTAGAGGAGTGGGAATGAAGGAGCTACATTAAGCCTGAGCAAAATATCTGAAAGTCTTCGATTTTTGTATCTGTTTCTCACTACCCAAATCTATTTTAACTGGCAATAAATTAAATTCATCTTCCCTGAATCAAGTCTGTTTTGTCCATAATGGATACTGAGAAGTGATATTCCTGTTTATCTTGCCCTGTGAGGTTTTCTGTCTTTTTTTCCTACTATCCTGTTGAGGAGAGTGAATGAGAGGTGGTGAGTGAGGATCTGGCACTTCGCTGAGGATGGCCCACCACAATACTATTCATTATGGAAATATTTTGGGGACATGAAATAAAAAGACTTTATAGGCAGCCTACAATATTAAGAAAAATGGTAAGTATATTAGTATTTTTTCTTTATCCTACCAAAAAGCCACCTCTTAAAAAGCCTAAATAATGTACATTCCCATCAGTTTCCTACTAAGGCAGAATATATCTTAGAGATCTTGTGTATATTTTTCACTAAGCAGTTACTGTTTGTTCCAGACCCCAAATACCAATAAATTAAACAGAATACATGTTCAATAAGAGTCACTGAGTTCAGGTGGAACCAGTGTGTTTAGTTATATACATGCATTATCTTCCTTAAAATATGTAGCATAATTTAAAATATTTTGTAGTCCTGAAGTCTCCTGTACTTGCAATGAGATATATATACATATAATATATATGAGCTTTCCAACTAGAGCTACTATATAAGAACAGTAGTAAAAGTCTGCATACAAAAATAGAGATGGTGGAATTCTGATCACTTGTGGGAAGACAAAGTGACATCTAATATGGGGTGAAAGATTACATTTAGTTCAGTGAAGATTGTCTCAATATTTTGCAGTTTCTGAGTTACATTTCTTATTAAAATGAATGTCTCTTTAATATGAAAGTGTTCCAGAGTTAAAATGTAGAATCTAGTTTCACGGAGTTACTGCTACCAGTATCTCATTCTTTCTAGAGTATGTATGTATAAGTTTTGCTTGCAATCTAAAATGACAATCTGGAAAGTAAGAAAAACTAAACTAGCTTAACCTTTATGCATATACTTAATGACATATTTTGATTATTAATTTGAAAAAACTGTTAATAAGAAAGTTGTTTTGAGTCAGTTACTCATAAGGAAGACACCTGATGTTATGCACCTCTGAAATTTACTAGTTGAAGATGACATAAAATCTTCCAGTGGCTGAAAATTAGGCAGCTAAGTTGAAACTAGGACTCAGACTCAAAACGTGTACAGTTGGAGTGATTAACCAGTGCAACATGTTAGAAAGATATGTGATATTTCATCTTTGACACAGAGCCTGTAAGAAAACCACAGTATAATCCAGCCAGTAGCTGAACTTGACAGGGAATGGTTGAAATAAGTGACATTGCTTTTGTTGCACATAATGTCGGACCACATTCCACAAGTGGTTGCTCCTGGTTTAAATATCTCTCAATTTCTGTGTGTCTGTCTTGCCCATGTATGAAGAGATGAAATAATAGTGTGGTCAAGAAAGCAAATTCTCTTAGGCATAGCTATCAGAAAATTACTGTTAAATAAATTAATTTGTAGGAAGACAGCAAACTCAAAGACTGCTCAAAGTTTTAAAGATATAGGAGAATGGTGGAGCTACTAATATGACTTAACACATAATTTAACTTTATGATGTTTGCAATAAATTGACTGTATTTATAAAACTCACTACATGTCTGAAAGGTGTCCAAATTACCTGTCAGGAAAAAAAAAAATCAGAAGTCTTATATTACAGAAAGTTAATATACTTGCATATGTTTAATTATTGCAGGTTTTGTGTTTTTCAGTGTGGACAGACTAATATGAAGTAATTTTGCATTCGTTTTGCATAACTTCAAAAATGTTCTTTTTAATAGCCAGAAATTCATGAAGAGGTGCATATATATATTTAGTTATAATCACCCCTTGAATAATCAGACAATAGTCCTCAGTAGAAGAGCAATACCAGGCTAGATATACTGCGCTTATGTTTGCTATGCCAAAATCATGTGTTTCTATGGCAACAGAGTTAATCTATACTGTTTCAATTGGATGAACCCTGATAAATTTTGCTACCTAAAGTAATCTCAGCTGTAGTCCAGTGACATTATATTGCATAAAATAAATTCGCTGAGTATAGTCTTTGCCACTATTTAACCAAGATGCATTAAAGAATTTCAGTAAGGTAACACAGTAGTCCATATTCACTACTACAATGTGGTGGCAAAAAACTACCTTCTCTAATTCATATCTTCTTAGCTACTGAAATAACCAAGTTTTACCAATCTGACTCTCTGCCCTTTCTATAATCCCCTGCAATGAATGCATTTAGAAATTTAGCCTCTGTAAAAGTAAAAATTTTAGTTCAACAACTTTGCCACACAGCCTTGTCTAAGTTCAGCTATGAAGACACCCTCACAAGATTTCTGAGTTTGGCTCCCACACCATGGGTCAATGAGGACCTTAGAAAACAGGATCTTGTGTCCATATCCCATAGATGTCCAGATCCATCAAAGGCTTCAACCCAGTCTTGTTTAGTGTGCCAGCAATACAGATGCATTGTGTTTTCACATTTAAGAATATATGGATTTGAATCAAATTAAGACACTCACAGATTTTTATGTGTAAATGAAAAAAAGGGGAAAAAAGCCCAAAACCAGTTCCTTTTTTGTCCAAGGAAATGTAGAGCTCAGCTAAGGAATGACTGTGCATCATGTCTGTCTGCTCTTTCTGTTCTTTGGCCTTAGGCTGTGGCTTTTTAAGAGTCAGGGATGCATTCCCTGTGGCATTTCCCTGGTAGCAGAAACATTTTTTCCTACGAAGTTTCCTTCTTCAGATGAACTTGCAATTAGTAAAGACATCTCTGCTCCTGTAGCTATTTCTCTTTCCAGACCTTCTTCCTCAAAACATGACTTAAAAGGGAACTTATATAGCTTCAAGTTTCTTTGTCTAATGACCCTGGATGGCCACCATCAGTTTATTACATTTTCTCTGTAGGTGGTTTGTTACTTCACTTTCCCCGTAATTCTTCAGATCTGGAAGTGTAAAGCAGAAATCATGACCTATTTTGTTCACAGCTTGTGCCACTTAGTTGTAGTGTGGCAAAAATTTAGGGGCAGGCATCAGATTTGTTTTTCATCTCTACTGGAGTCTAGCTTACTGTGAAGGAAAAGGACAGCAGATGGGGTAAAATAAGCTAATTTCCAAAATTAAGTTCCTCCTGTAATGAAAATGCTGGCAAAGATATAACTAAACTCCAGATATGTTATATGAGAAAGAGGCCTTGAAATATATAATATTCCCGGATACAAGCAACAAAAATACTCCTTAGACCTTAATTCAAACCTGCAGTTCATTCAGCATACTCCAGATGGCACACAACGATGATAAAATTATGTATGTGCTGCTTTGAAGGATGGAATATGCAAACAGAAGGAGCTTGTTAACACAAAGCCCCTGGAAGCCGCTGGAGGCAGTCATCTGTACACTCAGAACAAACTAAAATTTTCAACTCTGTAAAAGATAGTGTTTTGGGAAAAAAACAAACAAACAAACAAACAAACACTGTGCTAATCTCAATTATAATGCAGGACACAAAATGTTCAAAGAATTATCATCCTTTATATGCTAATAGATATTGAATGGCAGATGGTTTCCAAGCAGATAGATGATTAATTTGGCCCTAAGTTACAAAGAAATACAAGATATGTGCATTTTTGAGGGAGATTATTACTTGAATGTCATTAGAAGGGATATATACCAGTAACTTTTTATATTAAAGACATGTTGCACTACCTTTTTCTCATTTTGGGTAAAAGTTTTCCTTGTGATTAATCCCAATTAAAATGAGTACTGCATACTGCAAAGGGAAACCATATCTGAACATTCATGAGCTTAGATTTCAAGAATAATTGCATGAGCCATCAACACATTCCTGTATATACGATAGAAGGGAGGAGACAATTTTCTAACTGCATTTTAGCAACTGATCAAAACCCATATTGCATAAAAGTTTTACAGAATGGAACTGCAGAAGCTGATGAGGCTTTTGAATTGTGAGATAAAGCCTGTATTTCAAGTATAATGCCAATTTGTACAGGATAGAAATGCAGGTTCTGACATTGTTGTGAATGAGGACTGTGGTTTTGAATATTTACAGAACGAACAAAAAAACATTTCTGCAACTCCTGCTGTTAATGTAATTTCTAACAAAAATCCACCTAATTCCTCACTTTGTTGCCTGAGAACCTCTCTTCAGACCTCATGAAAACAGTTTTCCCAAAGCATTGGTTCCATCTTAGAGTAGGCAAATGGTGAAGCAGTTGTCTAAAACCAGCAAAACTTGGCACTAGTAGAGCAGCTTTTCCTAAAACAACCCTCTGAAACATATTTAAAATACTTTGTTCTGTAGTCTAGGTGGCTTTAGATAAATGCCACAGCAATGCTCTTTGTAAATGCACAAATCTAGGTAAGTACTGCATTGTGCGAGGGGGCAAGGTTTACTTTTTGTAGTTCCACACATTGATTCTGATGAACATTTCATGCAAAAGGAGTTTCTGTAGTAGACCATTTCAGAATTCATGAATAGTAATTGAGCCCTTTAGTTCTGCACTAAACTTAAATCCATTATTCTCCATTTAAAGCAGACACATCATGTTGCTCTACAGAACACTGCTCTGTCAATTCAGTGCTTTTTTCAGTGAGCAGGGCTAGAATATTAAGCACTCTTTGCTCTCAATATTCTTGCTGTGCTTGGCACATTTGGATTCCATTTGAAATAGGCAAATAGCAATTCTGTTGTTCATAATGAATAGCCTATACGTGTATGTGCACCTTGCCTTTGAAAGGGGGAGCATATATTATTTGCCACATCTTGAATCTTTGGCAACAGGTTTGCTTCATTTCCTCTCTCTCCCTCTGCACATAAGCAGTGGGATGTAAAATGTAATAAAAGTCTCTGACAGATTTCTGTCTTCTGTACCAAACAAACCAGCCTGTTCAGTATTCAAAGTGTACATATTTTTTTTGTGTCATGGACAAACTAAAGAAATGCATGAAAAAAACAAAGAGTTAAATAAGACAGGTCAAAGTTTCTAAAAGTCCCCTCCCATGCTAAACATTTTTCAGCCATTTGCTAGCATGTAGCTATTACTATGCCTAGGTTGTAGTAAGGTGATGCAGCCATATGTCTGTTCCTAACTTGCTATTGCAGGTACAATTCATCCTCTTCCCATATAATTTTTTTTGTTGCTGAAGCTCTATGAATGCACAGGTTAAACCCTACTAGCATGTGCCATACGTTTGTGCACTAGAAGGATTTTATGTTCACCATAAGCAATAAATCATGCAGTCTCACTTAAATTAATTATCTTGTTTGAGAATGGTGTGGTAAGCTGAATTTTATAGAAGCATGCCAAAATCTAGTTTCCAGCCTCCCATTTCTTTTCCTATTAGCTATGGTTCTGTTACATTTAGATCTACATTTATAAGATTTGTCTGCATAGAAGCTGGGGGGAGGAAGTATTGAATAGAGCACCCAAAGAGAAATTAGCTGTATCTTTTGGTTAACACATCTCCTATAAAGATTCCTATGACTAGGAGGAATCATACAAGGAAATCTCTCATTTCCATCCTTAGTGTTCAAGTAGCCCTAAAATAATGAGATTCTAAGGGGAAATTAAGATGATGCTTATACAGCAAGACACATAAAGTGTGATGTTTCTCTCCTCTGTACCAGCAAAGTTGAAATAGAGTTGCATGGGATAGTTCACTGATTCTGAGCCACTTTGTGTGTGGAGCTGAGGTAAGAAAGCATTCTGTTTCTGCTAGGATTGGCTGATGGTGTTTGTATCTGTGCATCATGTTAGGATAATCAGAAAAAAGCTGAAGCTGCCAACATTATGACTACTGTTTAAAACCAAGATTGTTTAAAATGGGTATTGCAAGTCTTCACCAGCAATTATCTGATTAGATTGAAATGGCCCTGTGGAACATTCCTTAGGGGGTGAGCACACACAGTGAGGGTTTCTTCAGCACAGCACATGTGGGTTTCAGCTAGTGCAGCACCCATTTACACCTCTCTTGCCAGAAAATGATGGCACTGAATAATCTACATGTTTTACCTGATGTAGTACCACCTATGTAACGGGAAGCTCCAGTTTCAAGGCAGCTAGCAGGAAAAAGCAGCCTGAGAAGACTTGCAAATATATTCTAGTCTTCCCAGCTCAGGAGATGTTAATGAACTGCTTTAAGATTACCAATTACAACTATCTTGTTTGAACAGAAAGATGTGTGAGGAATGGGGATGCTAGTTCAGAAAATTGTTTAAAATGCAAATCATTGTCTTGCCTCACAATCAATTTTTCAAGAAAATAAGAAAGTATTGCTTCAGAATTTAAAGACTGTAATTTGAATTTAATATTAATGCTTGTATGCTTGGATTGTAAAGCTAATTGACCCAAGGCCTCATGTAGTGCACAAAGTAGATGCTCACCCAGAAAAGCCAAATTTTTTTTTTGTTTTTAAGGGGTTTTTTTCCTATTTATTTTGTCAGAAAATGGAGACATTCTGCTATGGGCTGGGTTTTGTTCCTTGCAGAGGTCAAACCAGTGTCTGTTTGAAAAATTCATGATCCAGAAAAGGTAATTTTTAATGAATATTTATGAAAGATGTCCTTTCTTATCAGAGCTGTGCAAGTTTTCAGAAGCTTGCCACTAAGTCTGGCTTCTGATTTTTAGCAAATAACTTCCAAGTTCCATCAGAGAATATATTCAGGTTACATTTTTGTCCAGCTTTTTCTAGTTTTTTTTCTGGGATGTATCTTTTTGCATAGTAAGACATATCACTGTGAAGCATGTGTAATACATCATATACAGGTTGGGGTTTTTTCCTACATGAGGCTAGTATTTTGAGAAAGTTAATGTTTGATATTAATTCCGTCAGTGTCAATTTTTAAAAAATCATCATGAAAATAAACATGGGTTTGTATGGGTTATATAATGGGTTTATATAATTCTTTCATTAAAAATTAATTATTTTAAATAAAATGTTTAGCTAGAATTGCCAAAGATCAGTAACTGGATGACTTTGCTAAACTAGTTTGCTTTTTACAGCCTCCAAAAGCCTTAGACTATTGCTGAACAATAGGTGAAAAGAATATTCGCTTTTCAGTTTCTTTTGGGTTTAACACTAGGGCAGCACCTAGACAAAGTGGCTGAGGTTGGGGTCTGATCTTGTGTTTGTAATGGCTCTTACCCACCGAGTGTCTGAAGAGCTTATTGTGTGCATGGCAGAGGAAAAGGAATCTGGAGCCACAAGTGCTTCAAGGTGCAGGGATTTGCCAAGCAGGGAAAGGCTGAAGCACTACCATGACCAGCTACCAGACTAAATTTTGCATTCCATAGGCAATGTTGCTAATAAATAAATCCATGTAGAATATTTCAAGAAAAAATACTGCTCCTAAGTCTAGATGGAGTAATAAAGGATAATTAAAGTACTGGATTATGATTTACTCTCACAGTTATGTAATTTACAATTACTGTGTGGAATTTCACTCACTTTCCTCCCCTTTTTACAGTGCTTGTCTGTTGAAAAGACACTACATTTTTGTTACTTTACTTCTCATACATCAGAGGTTTAGCTAATATGCTCTATCCTCCTCAATTAAAAATCTTGTTTATTATTTTATTGTATATTATAATATTGTTATATATTATTTTAAAGCATGCAATATGATCCAAGTGATGCATCTTTTGTATAATGCCACCTTGCTAGATGCCTTTACATATCATGACCATCCTGGGGCAAATATCAGAGAGGCAGAGGTTTAAGGTGCATTCAGCATGGAAGGACTCTGATAATGCCACTGCAGGCTGAATTTCTGCTCTGCCTGCTTAAGAGTTTCTTTTTATTTCTGGCACTCTAGGCTGGTTCCCTCTGGAATTTCTTTCAGAGTTAATCCCATGTGGATGGGAATTATTCATAACTTAATTTAATATAGGAGTACAATTCTCAGCTGGTACACAAGCAGGCTTAGAGGGAGTATATTGTCTCAGGGTTCTTTTTAATGCTCTAGCTGGTAAATACAGATTTTGTAGACAATATCAGTGTATTGTTTTTAATGGAATCTGGTCAGGTCCTGGTGAAAACAATTACCTCATGATAAAGTATTGAGTTTCTTTGGTTCTTTTTAAAGATATTAATGTCAATTATGTGTATAAAATAATATTCACTTAAAAAATAAATAAGGGAATGTCTGTCAATAGGAGAAATGGAATATCATGTGACTGTACAAAATCAAAGTTGAGTGTATTTGGTATTTTACGGGGAACAAGGAATACAAACTAAAGAAAAAAAACCCACAACACAAACCCAAGCAAACCCCAAATGACTAACAATTACAGATAAATTTTCATAAATATCTAAACAAGGTAATTTCAATAACCTGCAGGATACCCAAAAATTCACAATTTCCAATGGGTCACTGAAGTTAAATCATAAAATGTCTTCTAAAACTGTTAATGTTATTATTGTTTGCTTATACCTAATAAATAGCGAAGAAGGAATCTTGAAGAACAGCTGGGTGTGGAAAATAGAGAAGGCAGGTTTGTCACATACTTGTTTTGAACACCTGTCCTCATTTTAGATAATTATTTTTTTACAGATTTGATGTAATAGAAACAGAGAGTCTGATCTAAGTCTAACCATTATATCTCAGAAGTCACTTAGAATTACAACAAAATATTAAGGTTCTAAATCTAGAAAACGAAAACAGAGTTGAGGTTTTCTGTTGCTGAGAGCTAAACCTGTTTAACACTCTCTGTGCCATTCCCTCCCCCCACTCACCAACCTTTATGTATTTTTCCTCTCACATCAATGAATTAATTGCAAGAGTAGTTCTGTGACCATCTTAATGATGGTTTCTCCTGTGCCTTCACTGCTCATGCATAATTTACCTCTGAGAAGATCAAGTAGGAGTGGTGGTTAACCTGCCTGCAACCTCCCAAAACAGATTGATTTGATGAGGAAAATCATGCAGCATTTATTGTTGGGTTGTGTGGTTCTTTTCCCAAGAACTTTGCAGTAGTGCTTCTGTTGCTGAATAGTAGGAAATGTTCTCAAAGTGCAAAATAAAGCATCTTTTAGAGATAACAATAAGTGCATAATGAGATATTCAAGTGGCTGCCAGCCAACAGTACCTTTTTCTACTTCTTGTTCAGTCCTACATCCACATACAGTCTGTTTCTCCTTTGTTCCCTCTTGTGCTGTTTGGAACTATGCGTCAGGGTTTTTTTTTTTTTGCATGGTTACATGCAAAAATAAATAGTTACATACTGACAACTCATAATGATACCTTGTTTTTTCACATTAGCGAATGCAGTCAAGCCTCATCTTTAATTGATAGCCTAACTGATTATTCCTACTTAAGAAATCATACCTGCCAGGTTGAAATATCTATGTAGTAGGCAGTCTCTTTACTTCAATGCTACCTACTGCCCTCCTTCACTTCCCTGGTGGACTCATTTCACATTTTGGTTGCTCAACTTTTTTCAGCTGGACTCTAGATACCATTCAAAATGCTAACTGAGATGTATCTTCTTCTCAGGTTAAATGCTTTTAAGAAACTGGTACTTTTCTGAATAGAAATTATTGTCTGCTAGCTATAATTTTGTAACTGTTCTTTTGAAACAGATGTTCCTTAAAAAATGCTTTTAGGAAAAGCTTTTGTGCCCATTTTGGCCTCATCCTTGAATTGCCATCTGAGTTTTATCTTACATACATCAGTTGCCCAGCTCTGCTCCTGATACAGTGAAATAGTTAAGCATTTGCTTAATGCTTTCACTGAAGTAGGGTTTAAGATCAGATACATGTTTGCTTTAAAATAAGATCTTAGAAAAGAACAAGTCATTAATCAGCTTCTGGAAATTAATAGCCAGTTTTGATAAAATCAAGGTGTGTATCTTTGGACAAAAAATGTTAAAAAAGGTCTAACCTGAATTGAAGTGTCACTTAGTGTTCCAGGAGCTTTGTTTTGTTTTGTTTTTCTTTTCCTATTTTCTGTGCTCTTTCAGAAAGGATAAACAAGCCAAGTCAAAACCCCAAACACCCATTCATGTCATTCATGCCACTGAAATCCTTAAACATTGAGAATTAAAAGCATCCATACACTCACAATACTATAACTGCTGCCGGGGTTTTTTTTTGTTTCAAGGACATATGTTTCTGGTTCCTGGACTGTAAAATTCCTTTGTCTGCCCCCAAAAAAAGCAGCCTAGCTTCAAGGCTTGGAGCCTGACTGGACTCTGCAGCCCTTCATCACTTTCCTGTTGGGAGGGAGATCTGCGGCTCTGAAATCTGCTGTGGTGTGGATTTATCTCTCAATTTGATGTCACAGCTTGGTTTTGATATACCTTCTCCTCAGGGAGCTGCTGGGCAAGGTGTTTATAAACCCCTACTGAGAGTCCCTCCAAATAAACATATAAAAGTTGATTCATCCGTATGCAGTAGCTTCTTCCTGTCTACAACTATCATGGTAAAAGGATTGATTATAGAAATTCAGTCTCCCTATCTGAAAATAAAAGAGGGCATTTTTGGAAACCTCATAGTGTCAAAAGAAAGCTAACTACTATTCAATGTCATGAAATGTAATCAGATTGTGAATAACCTGTAATTCGCATACTTTACAAAGAGTTTTAAAATAGCTTTCTGGGGTTGAAGTAATTTTGCCCCTATTATTATACTTACAAATAAAATACCTTTTTAGAATTCTTTTCATTTAAGGAATGGAGATTCTAAGATCACTGTAGGCTGCAAAGATGACTCCAATTTATGCAATAATTGAATAATCTCCTTAATATGCTCTCTGTTGGGTACTCAGACACATTTGAAAGCCTCTGCAAAATTTTACTCTCCCCTACAGCCCCACCAACGTTTTTGTGCTTCACAAGCAACAAGAATTACGTGTTAAAAATCATAGAGCAGGACGTAGAACAGAAAGGTAGAAAGGGATCCCCTATCCTGTATCCTGGGCAGATTATGGGCTCTTCTTAAATTTTTCCTCAGCACTATACAATCAAAGTGTTGTGGGTTTTTTGTAGCAAGGCAATAACTCATGTACCACTGCTGGATTGCTTGGGGAGCCCTGCTCCTATGACAAACTGCAGCTGACATTTTATCTTAGAGTAGAAATCTGTGTGTGATGGGACAGAAAGCTGAGTCACATTCTTAGTCTTACTGTGGGAATTCCATCAGTCACCACCTTTGTTTTCAGCCTTCTGGTTTTTTAATTGATTTTGTGCTTTTTGACCTATTGAACTCAAAGTCATCATCTTTTAACACTGAGAACTTGTGGGGTTTTGTACAGTTAATTGCTGCTCATCAGTACCAGCCAAAATAGCAGTCACTGAAGTCATTGTCTGGGCTCATAGACACTGTGTGTGAGGGAACTTAGAACTCACTATTTTAAAAACATAAATGTGGCAAATGAATTTTTGTTTAGCTAAGAATATATGAATATATAGCTTGTTCAAGTACTGAAAGTAAGAGAAAGCTGTAAAAAATGCATAATGAGCTGCATGGAGGAGCTATCTGAAGATATTTGTTACTGGTCAACGTTGAAAATACCCATGAAGTATATTTGACATGTCACCATTAGCTATCTGTTAACTGATTACTTAAAAGAAATATAAACATACACAGCAAAATGCATATTCCTTCTAATTGAGCAGGTCCTGCTATTTAGCAGTGAGTGTTTTATTTGACAGTAATAAATTAGTGTTAATGTTAATGAGTATTCTTTAATTTTGTTAAAATGTTGGGTTTATATTTTCAAGAATATAATTTAAAAAGGAAATAAAATCATATTCCTTGATTTTAAAAACTTGATTTTTCACTTAAGAAAATTCAAAGAGCCCATGAGAGCCAACCTAGATTTGTTCTATCTGAATATTTTCCCTCTCTCTCTTTTTTTGGTCTTTCCCTGATTGAAGTGAAAATTCAAAGCAAATTGTGGTGAAACTCAGATATTTCTGTGGTATAAAATCCCTGTAGTAAAATTCTTAGCAGGATAAATTGTGACATATTAGCATCATAAAATTATTTAGTTTGGAAAAGACCTTTGAGATCATCAAGCCCAAGCTTTAATCACAGAGAATCCCTGCAGGCTTCTCCCCATTTACTTTTGAAGTGTTATTTTTAATTTAAATGACATAATTGGTCATCTCTTCATCTCCAGAGGAGAAGTTGCTCAGAAGAATATAGGGACCAAGTGGTAGACCAACTTCACAACCAATTTGGTCTGATTCTAAGTCAATTACATACTAACGAGTTGATCTTGGAAACTTGACTCACTGCTTGCCACTCAGAATAGCACCACTGGATGGTTTGTGTTAGTAGCTGGAAACTCTGGATACTCTAATTTGAGTAAATTTCCTGCTGGTACTACACGGAGAAGCATTGAGGGTTGAATAGCTGGAGTTCAGCTCCATAATATGCAAGGATTATAGAAAGAGTCTAACAGCTGCTGTGAAGTGAGAACTGTTTTAGTGAGTAGCATTGTATTTAGAAGTATTTGCATGATTGGGCTTTAAATCGGTGTAAAATAACATCTTTAAATTGCATATGGACTTTAGAAGGGAATGAACAAATTGTGATTAAATGTGATTTTTTTCTTTTTTTTTTTTTTATCACTTGCATTTAATTTCCTTCTCTGTATATTCAGCTCTGCTGTAGTTTTTGTCATAGCAAAAAAGCTTCCAATTGTTTGATCTCTTTGCCTTTGACAAGCCGCTCTTTTTTAACACAACAATCTAGCTTTGAAAGCTATTAAAATTCAGCAGATGCCTTTACCTCAGGCCATGTAAAGGGATCAACCAAAAGTCTGCAACTTTGGGCTGCGAGTACTACTTTTGAAAGTTCGCAGCTGCAGCTCTTTGTTTTGTGGAGCAACAGTGACAACCAGCGGCCAGTCCCCTGAAATCGGCCAAATTACTCCTTTAGGGTGTCCTGCAGATCACGAGCTGCTCACGTCCATTCTTTTCCAAAATAGACAATTTTATGATTTAAAAGTAAAGGGCAGAGCTGACTGATTTCCTTTTACTTGTCTTAACTCTGGCCATAAGTTTAAAAGAAAAGTGCTTCTCTTCTGGAGAATAGATGTGCTCTCCTAACTCAGGACAGAGCTGCCACAGTCAGACCGAAAAGGTCCCTGATGACCCATGTCATCTATATTTCAGTAGTGTATCTACATATGTATGACCACTAAAGATTTCCATGCCTTGTGGTGGTATATGAAATGGATCAGATCAAATTAACTGCGAAGCAAATCCTACTTTACTTCTGAAGAGAAAAGGAAAAAGTTCGAGCATAAAGGTCATACTTTGCTACTACTGATTGACAGTTAATACACATAATACATGGCACTTGAATATAAATAGTTTGAGAATAGCTTGGTGTCTGCATCTCAATTTACAATGTTTTCCTTAAAAATTCAGATTTTATCTGAGAGAGAGTTACTCCTGGTGGTGATCCTGTAGAAGCCGTGGTAAAAGTAATCTTAGCCATTGTTTTTTAGTTTAACAAAGTTAACAGCTTCATTTATGCCCTGAAGTTTGATAAAGCTTTACTTCAGGATTCGTGGGATTATTTTTATGGAGAGGTGCCCTTAAACTTGAGGAAGATACCAAGCCTCAACCCAAAGGAGTTTGGTTTATATTGCTTAGAACTGTTCCATGCATAACATTTCCTGGCTTAGTGCAAGGTAAATAGTTTACATCAGGCTGAAAATATCAGCCCTCTAAGCATCTTGTGACATTTCTCCTCCTTAGCAGAGATTTTCCCCCACTATAATATAGAGTAAAAAAACAAAAAAAAAAGGTGGTAGGGGGATGAAGGAAAAAAGGGGAGGGAAGAAACCTAAAAGAATCTCCAAACCTTCATTTTCTCTTCTCTGGCACTGTTTTATGAGAGCTTATGGCAAATTTGCTTCTGTAATCATAACTTGAACCCATCTGGGGATGAGATTGGCTGCTACCTTAGTATTTCCACTTAACATATTCATGATTAGCATGCACAGAAGGAGTAGAATTAGGATGAATGTTTTTGGAACAGTACAGATAAATCCTCATAAATGTAGTACAACAGCTCTGGAAATGCACAGTACTGAAATGTAATGAAGCTGAACTCTGTAGAGAGTTTGGTATTCTCAGTACCATGCCTCTCCTAATGAACTCATTTAGATTAGAAAATGGATTTAATATTTTATTGGAATTAACCTGAGCCAGTAAAGAGGATTACAATTTCTTTCCATAAATATGGTGATATTACAGGGTGAGGTAGCATGTTACATGAATATTAAGTATTTTATGAGCATTGTCATGAAGCCAGAAAGAGTATAAGGTAATTAGGTTTTAATATAGTGTTACTGTTCTTATAGTAATTAAATTTGAAAAGTGATAAAAGTATATTTGAAAATTATTTAAATCTATATTTTGTTGCATTTTCACAACTTTAAATGTGCTTAAAATGAAAATTATGACATGGTTCCTGCAAACATGCAATTTCAACAGTTTGTTTCTAATCATGGAAAAGTAAAAATACCACAGGCCTCAAGAGAGGGAGCAAGACATGTTCCAGGAAAGATAGGATAAGTTTATTTCATTTTCCCTAGGGCAGTATCTGCTTGTGGGAGAAAACATATAGAAATCAGGAAAAAGCCTTGACATAAATGCATTTTTCTTCATTTGATTTTCTTTGGGTTTTTTTCCCCTCAGAAACTTGCAAAGTTGTGTCCCAGTGTTGCTTCTGTCTCTTAGACTGTGTTTTATACTCACAAACATGTTCTTAATCACAGTCTATGTTCTTCTACTTTTGAAAGTTGTTTACTGAAAGAAATAGAGACTCAATCACTGTCATTTTAGTTGTCTTTACAGATGTCACATAAAAATCCCTAAAAAAAACCAAAAAGAGAGTACTGTAAAAGACTGGTAAAGTTGTGCGAGCATTAGTTTAAGCAATTTAGAGGGGTTTTTTAGAGGAATTTAGAATCTCAAATTGATTTTCAATATAAACTGTCTGTAAAAATCACCTCATGCATCTCTGAAGAATTACTAATTTTGCCAGCTGAAACTCAGCGTACATTGTGTTGGAGAATAGGTCTGAGCCTGAAGGAGACCTTGTAAGAGCACTAAGAAGCATTGTTCCTTTGAAGAAACCTTTTAGCAATTTACTTCAATAACAGAATAACATTTACAACCTGTTTAGAGTATGAGAAAGATCAACCACAGAAAAACTAGCACAGTCAGTCATCAGAGAACTGTTGTTGGTGCTCAAAAAATATTCTTAAATACAAAGCGTTACATGAGAATGTGGAAAGAGAACAATCTCAACAAGTAGGAGCTTTCTGAGGATGGACAGAGCTGGGCTAGCTAAATAAGGAAATATACCATGTTGTAACTATAGTAACTTGAATAAAATTAAGTAAAAGTTAAATAGAATTATTTAATGTGAAACTTTTTTCCACTTAATCCCAAAATGTACATTATACCACAGCATAGAGTCTGCTAGAAGACTATGTATGCTTGATCACTGCTGCCTGGCCAGGGCTTTATGTGGTTCAGAATTCTGAGAGAGAGTCCAGTTACTTAGAATTTTGTTGCATTGCACTCTGGATTGAGCAATGGAATCAAAATTACAAATTTAATTAAAAAAAAAGAAACAGAAAATATAATTAGCTATGAAAAGTCACAGGCTTGAATTGATTTATTGAGTCTGAAAAGATGTTTCCAAGGTATTTAGTTTTCTCGGGGAAGACAAATAATTGGAACTGCTCTGTTGCTCTGGGTCTTGTTGTACCTAAAATCACCCTAGAAATTTTTTATTGCCATTATATTTATGCATCATGGAAGTTGTAACCTAGTTTGTTTAAGAAATGGGGTCCCAGTTATGAGTGACAAAGTTGTATATGATGGGATGAAAATGTATTTCACTGTTTTGATGGGTCATTTCAAAAGGCTTTGCATGTTTGTACTGATCAGAGCCTTAATGGACTCAGGGTCTCTCATTTTTCTTAGTATCCCATGTACTAATGAAATCTGGGACCAGTTGGGTGTTGTGAATACTTCCCCTCAAGCCCAGTTCTCAATAGCTCTTAATCTGCAAAATGCTGAACTCTCAAAATTTGGCTGGTGTCTAACTGGGAGGTGATAAATTCTGTGTCAGATTTCCACTGGTTTTGACAAAAGTATTCATATTCATGGACTGGTGAGTCAATGTTATTAATCCTAAAAACCATACCAAACCAAACCAAAACATTTTTGAAAAAAAGAAAAACAAGAAAACAAACAGGTAAGAAGAACTCAAAATTGATTTTTTTAACAGTTGTTTTGGTTTTATTCCACATTTTGGTGGTTGTAGTGGTTGTTATTACTGTTATCTCTTTCTTCCCTGAATCTGG
>NW_008672276.1:22309-29850 GCF_000695815.1 Acanthisitta chloris | reverse complement strand
TTTTTTTTGCCTTCCCTGCCGTATCTATGAAGAGAAATTATGGAATCACTTATATACACAGTATTAGTCTGCTTAACTAGCAGTTAATTATAGCATTAGTCTTTTACTTTATTCTGAATGCTTCCAGCCCTAACACGTCTTTGGGGATTCTGCCTATCTCTCCTGAGTCACCAGAATTACCTCTTTTGCTTCTCCAACAAGACACTGTGAGTAGTGAAAAGGGAAGGAGAATGGAGCAAGAGGGATGGGAAGTAATGAAAAGATCTGCTGGATACTTTGTTTCCCCTCTTCTCTCCTTAGCTTTGTTTAAAGAATTTTGTTTGCTTCCTGAGTCAATTTTGGCAGCAAATTTTCCCTGAAGAGCTGGAAAGCAGCGACAACAGTCGATCTGAGGAGATTTGTCTCAAGGCAGGACTAAAATTCCCTAGAAGGCTAAAATGTTGCATATCATTGTATGAGTGGCTTCTCCATGCATGAAAATCTGAAGAGGTGGCACTTCTTTTTACTGAATTTTGATCTTCCTGTGCTTACAATACAGTCCTAGGTGAAGTTCTGCATTGGGCTTGAGCAGTGAGTGGGTTACAATGACAAATGGTACAACTAAAATTTTAGTAGCTATGTCTTAATAACACAACATTGAGTTGTAATTGTCTTTTAGTTATAAATACATTTTCTTCCTTGGGCTTTTATATCTTTTCTCATTCAATTTTTTTCATTTTCATAATTAATTAAAATAGCAATGTTCTATAACCAGTGATTGAATTATATGATATTACTTGCCTAAGGTGATCAAAATTAATCGAAATAAGGAGTGAAAGTTTTGCTATTTTTAATACAGCTGATTTGGTTCCTGGGGTTTTGATCAAATTAAATGAAGGATCAAATTTACCAGTGATTAAATTGAGTAAAAGGCACTTTGTATGTCTGAAATATATTTTAATTTAATTAATTTCAAGACACAAAATATTAACTGGTACTTTAAAAATTAATTTCTATTTCATTGTTTAATTTTCTAGAAACTATTTCCTTCTCAAGGTTAGAATCTTTCACATGAGAAAAACACACTTTTAAAATAATTTCCTGCTTAATACTTACATTTTTTCCCTGATACTTTTTATGCTTGTAGAGAATCCTTTGCACTCATAAACTATTATTCCAAAGCTTCTGAACCACATCATACAAAGATTTGATGTGCCAAAGGCCAGTTTAGCAGAAATCTGAGACTCCCCAGAACAGAACCTGCCAACCTGAGCAGATGATTTTGACCACAAAAGACCTTAAGCTGTTAACATTTAACCCACACATTTGTAGAAGTGTTACTGTTTTGTCATGTAGAATTTCATTTGCATTCTATGAGAATCTAGTTCATATCTTCTTTGTTTAATGGGCTGATACAACTTTTTACTATGTACTGCTACATGCAAAGAAATTGAGAAATGAGATTTCAGTTATGGTGTACAAGTGGTTTTCATGAGAACAAAATCATCCCTATGATAAAAATGCACATGGTAAAAATGCATGATACGAAAGAAACTTGACTGCACTTGTGACTCCTATAGGGAGTTTGCACAGACTAATGGCAACTGGCTGACCCAGCTGGGGCACAACTGCAAGAAACTGAGCATAGAGGTACTTTTCTTAAAGCTGGTTTTTATTTAACATTCCACTTTCCTCAGAATCAGAGAATAACATAGTGAAAGGCAAGGTGAAGTACAGAGTCCAATTTTGTGAGTTACAGTGTTAAGCAAGTGCTGCCTTGTATTGAAATAATTCTCTGCCACTCTTTACTATTAATAGAAGTGAAATAAAGCTACAAGTGTGTAAACATACTGAAGATTGATTAAAAATACCCAGTGTTGTGTATCAAGGCAGAGTGTATTTATGCATTTGAGGCACTTAGAAATTTCAAGCAGAATGTGTTGGTTGGAAGTGGAGTCTAATTTCATTATTCCTTAAGTCCTGGAAAAGGCATACTTAAAGGATTAGATCTGTTTACTGTGATGAGCACGGTCAGTCTGTTGCAGCTATTTTTGATTAATGCATTTATTCTTTCAAAAGGAAAAAAAAATGTTTTCATGAGAGGAGAAAGAAAATGAAAAATGGATACTTAGAGAAGTGTGAAAGTACTATCATATTCTAAGAAGCATTTTATACTAACTTGTAGTGTCATTTTGAAATAACCTTTACCAAGAGGCAAACAACTGGCACAAGCTAGATCTTAACTTACTCTGTGCTTGAAAGTGATCGTTAGTCAGTGGGAATAGAACCTGCAAGATAAAATTTGTGTGTTGGCAGGTTGAGAGTCCTGATGATAACCTTAGAAGAAGCGTGTAAGACAGGAAAAGGCACAAGCTGCTGGACAGTAAAGATATTAATGGCTGATAAAGCCAAAGAGTGGAGGAGCAATGGAGAGCCCTAACATTGCATAGCTCACAAAGACCAGGTTTGTGACCTTAAGGATAAGGTCAGCTTTACTCTTCTGGCTTGTCTTACATGTATTGTGCAGGACTCACTCTTTAGGATGTACATTTTCTCTGGGTCTCTGCTTAGCATGGGTGTTTGGTGTTAGGATGTATAGTGCCTGCATAAAGATCAGAAGATGTCCACTGGTGGCAACTAGGTCTGCAGACACCTGCAGTTTTCCAAGTGTTTTATCTCTTAGAAACCTTATGTGCAAGTTCCTTTATAGAATCTAAATTAATTTTGTGTCACCTTTTTTTCTGTTTGATAATAAATAATTAATTTGGTTGGAAAAAGATCTTGAGTTTCCTCTCCTGGTCTTGCTATCAATTTGGAATTAGAGTTTGGACCTAAATTTCAGTAACTTTTTCTCTTCACTGACCTGCAAAAATGAGTATAATTCTAGTTATTTATTTTATATGGTACTTGCATGATTAATGCATTTTAAGATCCTTGGCTAAATGCTGTCATGGAGCAAAGTGCTTTTATGGTGTTTGCACTGTGCATTTTAAAAGTGCAAATAAAATATTTGGATTTTTTTTTCTGTTTTCAAAAGTATTTTGGGAAATGCTTGGAACTGCAGGCAGTTTGATGCAAAAGGTCAGTTATATAACAATATTTCTATTGCATCCTTGAGAGCTATTATACTTTCCGTACCAGTTTTAACCTTGAATATCAGTGGTATGACATCTGTGACTTCTTGAATGTTGTTTATTATATTATTTTCTTAAATCTTGCTGATTTACAGAAGCAGTTCTTCAATCAGTAACATGTTTTTCTTTTAACTTATTTCTTCCCTCTTCCTACTTCCCCCTTAATTTTAAGAACTTCAGTTATCTAAAAAGATGCAAACAGTAAACCAACCCTTTTTAAAATTCTCTACCTACCTGGTTTTCTCTCATTTTTCCTCTGATGGATGCAATCAGAATTCTTCTGCTTCCTCTATTGTGCTATGTACTTTACATGACACCTAGAGGCCAAAATTGATGTGAGCTGTAATTAATCTTTCTACAAGGCTTTATAGACCCATTGGTAAACCAGAGATAGCAATCACACTGTCTGCATACTTAAAGTTATTGAGCATCCCAAAACAAATCTGCATTCAGAAACTGTATTACATAGTGTCATCATCCAGCAGGTGTAAAAGATCTGTTGAGGGAAAAAAAATATGTGAAAAACAAAGACTGCATTTGTTTTATGTGCAATCCCCTGTGCAATTAGTTCATATACAAGTTGTATGGTAATCTAATTAGAGTATCTGACATTTGCTTGTGACAGGCAGAAGCCTTTAGGTAATCAATAATGTTAATATAAAGTGCCTGATGAAATTCACCTTCATTTCCATCTGTATTCTCAAGATGACATGCAAATTCACCTTGCCTGTATGATTTCTAATACCTATCTTCTGATTTTTGCTTTTAACTTTATCTATTTCATCCATCAAAAGATCATAAGCACCAAATTTTGCTGTATAAACCATGATAAGTTATACTGTTGTAGCTACATATGCATTCTGTGAGCTGCTTCAAAACATCTCATTCAATAAGCTTGAGTTTCATTAAGTTAGTGTTACGTATTTGTAAACATATTACTGAATACAGCAAGCAGAAAATAACTCATATTTCTTTAGAGATTAAGTTTATATGGCTTAAATATCTATCACAAACAATTAAAAAATTTTTTTCTGCTTTATCAATAGGGAAGTGTAAAGATTCATTTTGTGATGATGCATGCAGGGAGATACTTCCCTCTCTTGAAGAGAAACATCCTGTCCTGTAAATTACTGTGTTGCTTAGATCTGGTTTATAATTTTAGGCTATATATTTTAACTTCTCTTTTTCAGCCTCTGAGACGGCATATCAGGTTTACTATTATCTATATCCTGGTAAAAACATGTCTCACAGGATGCAGTCATTGATTAGCAATTAGCTAAGCTGGTTTCAAGTCATAAATACTTTAGACTTTGAACTGATGTTTACAGTGAAGCTTCCTAACTAGTTTATGCTTATTCCTACAGCCTTGGAATTCAGTTTGGATTACCAACACTCAACTGCAGGTCCTTGAGTGTATGAGAGATCATTATCAATAAAATTAACCTCTGTGTAATGTTTTGCCTAAAGAAGTCATATTGCTTTAGAATTCCTTAAAATAAGATCATGGCGAAGTCTTCGTTTAGCACATCTACTCATCCCCCTGAACCCTAGTTCCAAATGGCTGGTCTGGGATTGTTGGGACAGCCTGGTCACACCGCCAGGGCAGGGGGGTCTGCAAGGTGTCCTGGAGGTGGCAGGATGCCAGTGCCAGGAACTGGAGTTAGGAGCAGACGTGAAGGAATTTCTGTGATGTTTGTCTGCAGTCAACAACCCTAATTGGCTACAGTTACCCATTTCTTCAACAAAAACTATTTCAGCCAAAAATGTCAAACGCCATGCTGGTTTTTGCATTCCCATGAAGAATAATCATTATCTGGGATTGTCCTTCTGATATAATTTTAATTATATTCATTTATTACATTAACACTTTTTTTTTTCATAGCAAAGACTGTGTATGATTTTAAAGTTTTGATGTCTACACCTAACACAGCACAATACTATAACTCATTAAAAAGTACCTGAGGAAATTACAGGCCTAAATTTTGGTGCTTATCACTCTTTCTGCCCTAAGTTACACAGGTATCTTTGCAATTACTAAATTTTGGCTTCTAGATTTCAAATAAAAACAGTTTACTCTAGTAAAATCCCACAGTAACAACCAAAACATATACATAACAGAAACACATATTCTTGGAATGTTCCTGTCCTGTGAACTAGAACCAAAATCTGACAATCTAAACTCAAAGCAAAATTTTAAAAACACCTTTTCCCACTTCTTACTGTGCGATTTAGGTCAGTTTTTCCTTCAGTGTATTCAAGTACTTTAAGTAAAGTGATGGAATAAGAAAGGATAAATGTGACACAAATATTTGCAAAAATGGTTTTGCATTCCTGAATCTTTAGCATATGTTAGGATACAACATGATTGGAATCTCTCAGCCAAATATTGGGTTTTCTAAATAAAAATATTCTAAAATTAATACATTTTGTTGCCATCTTTCCATTTCCTAAAAATATTTTTGTCATGGTGAGACTATGCATGAGGGTTGACATTGCTTTGTGTGAAATTGGAGGTGGTTTATTTTATAATAATTATTTCAGGAGAATTATTGCATCATTTTGATGGTTTTATGCTTAAAGAACTCATTCCTATCCTAAATAGTCTAAGGAATATGTTTACCTATATGTTTTACTCTATTTAAATGTAATGCACAAGAATAATGAGATATTTCTGTATCTGTTCTGATCTTTCCTAGTATCTTAAATCATATTTTATTTCAACTTTAAGAGCAGATTCACCAACATGCTGAAGCAAGTAGAGCATGCCAGCCAGCTAAGCTGGATTTTATGGTTGTTTTGCCTCTCCCCAGCACTGCTAAAGAGTCAAAGCATGTTGCTGATGCATAAGATGCTAAATTTGAAATATTAGTGACATTAACATGTTATATAAGGGCAAAAGGGAGAGTGTAGTCTTCAAGTCACAATTTCTGCAAGCTCTGTGGACATGGATGATTACGTTTTTCTTCCTAGTGCAGCTTCCCCAGCAAACAGAATGATGTGAAAGGGAGTCTTTCAGGAGCTGTTGCCCAGATAGTATGTGGCCATGTGATTTTTAAATTCCATAAGAATGGAGTGGACATCACATGTTTAATGCCTTCCCACTTTACATTTCTAATGCCTTTGCATGGTCTTCCTCAGACTCTTGATATATTCTAAACACCAGAAGTTTTGCATACAAGTTTGGTTGGTCAACTATCTCTGATGCCACAATAACCTACCAGTATTTAGTCTTGCGGTTGTTAGGTAAAATTAACTAATAATAACAGATACTAAATTTTCTTTTTCTTGAACAGAGGAGTATAGACAGGAATTCAGCAGCTATTAAAAATAAACTTCAGGAATGTATAATATTTCCTTTTTGAGGTTATTAGCAGAAAAGGACTGACATATGCTAAATGGATCTCCACTTTTCTTACAGGAGTAAAATTTTAATTCACTTTAACTCAGATTAATTAACTACCTTGTGATTTCACAGAAAAAATTAATTGTTCTCACAGTCTGCATAGTAATTTCAGGGATAATGCACTACATTCATCACTTACAACAAAAGCCCTTGCAAGATGGCACTTGGTGAGTAACCCATAGTGCAACAAATGAGATTCGCCCTGAGCCTTCTCAAGGCTGAACAGTCCCAGCTCACTTAGCCTTTGCTCACAGGAGAGATGCTTCAGTCCCTTAACTTTGTTTCTGGCCCTTCCCTGGCATCTCTTCAGCATGTCCATCTCTCTTACACTGGTGAGCCCAGCAATGGACAAAATACTCTCAGTGTGACCTCACCAACACTGAATAGAGGGCAAATATCACCTTGCATGTTTGCAAGCAACACAAAGCTTTGAGAAATTCAGTGTGGCTTATCTGATTTTGGCAACATAAAATATTTTGCCTGGCTTCCAGCTCTCATCTAGAGGACAGCAGATCTCCCTTGGATTTGAAGTCATATCTGCCAGCCGTGTATGGTTGTCTTGGATGCTCACATGCTAATGAGTACTATACTTAAGCAACTGAAACTTATCCCTGCAGTTTGCTTTTATTATGGTTTTTTTCCCCCACTTTATGCCTAGAATTTTTAATTTGATTTAAAAATATTTTGGAAATATTTGACATCGTTACTTGCTCTTGACAGCTGTTACTTGTTTTTTCCTCATCATTAAGGTGTTGTGTATTTCGTTTGGTTATTCATACCAGAATTGGTTTTTTTCTTTCAACAAATTGTCATAATACTTTCTATTTCTTGTCTTCTAGGGTCTCATCTGTCTTCAGAATATCAGGGATTGTGAATATCATCTGACCACAAAATAATAATCTGATACTGATCCAATAATGTGGCAATCCAAATATATCAGAAGTCGGTAATTTTCTGTAAATAAATTGTTGCCTCCTCTCCCTTTACCATATTTGCTTTCCCACACCACTGAATCCAGTCTTGGC
>NW_008672276.1:1634-22285 GCF_000695815.1 Acanthisitta chloris | reverse complement strand
GAACCTTTGGATGCATATTTTCTCCTCTTGCATAGAACATTCTTCCTGTAGAATTAAAACCTCAGCTACTGTTCACCAGGCATCCTCAGTAATATTAAAATAATTGTAAAGTGTAACACAATTTCAGACATATACACACAGTTATACCAGATCCTGTTCGCAGCACCTGTCTGCCTGCCCATATCATCCCACAGTCATAGCAAATGCTAACTCATTACTAGGGTAGCAATACTTTTTTACTGTTTTGAGGCAGCAGACTGCAGGCTGTTCAAATCCAGTTAATGACCTATCAGTAGGATATTTGCCATTTATGCTTTAAATGTATTTTTAGTGAATAGACTTTAAGAAATTAATGAAAGCTCTGAAATGGTCGTTTTTTTTTCAAATGGTTAATCTCTTGTTCAGCTTTTCCATTGTATCAAATATTGGGATCATTTAAAGCTGAAGCACAAAATACTTTTCTCAGAAAATCTTTTATTTTTTTTTAATCTCAAGTTTCTGTTTCAGCTACTGGATTTGGGAAGCACTTGGAATTTACATACCAAATACCTTCCATGTGACTTTGAATTCCTTACAAAGACATGGAAAAGGAAATTAGGTTTAAAAATGATAATTATAAGCACCTATATCTTGTAGCTTTCATATACACAAAACTCCCATCTCTTTCAATGTAGGCTTATTTTTACCACCTGTGTCACCAACGAAAGTAATTTATTTGTAGGTTTTATGGAACATGAAATGTAGATTTAATCCTGATATATCACCTTCAGAACAACAACATCAAAAAAAAAAAAAAAGGCAATATGCCAAAACCCAATAAGACTCTTTAATTACAAACTTTGTACCAATTCTCATGGCAAGAAAACCCCCCAGTTCTCAGTGGTTACTATTCATAGCACTGCTGCTTTGCAAGTGAAACTTTCAAGATAAAACTATGCTTGAAATAATTGTATGTTTACTTTGGCGCAAGAGGAAAAAGTGTGATATTTGTTACCTACAGAAAACAATAATCTCAAGAGTCAGTTCTTTTATTTTCTTTTATTTAAAAATTTTATTTTTAAATATTAAGCATTTTCCAGAATCAGAACAGACTGTAAGTATTTAAACCCCTGGGAATTGAATAGCCTCTACCTTTTTTAACTGCATATGCTATACTCTTGTTATATCCTTGTATGTGTTGCTTGGACTCTGTCATTCTCTTGAACACTGATGATAGTGTAGAAATGTGTAGTGTAACTAATACTCTTGAGATACAATGAGCTGAGGGGGAAGGAATTTTGTGTTCTTTTGATGCCCTGGTGGAATCTTTGAACAGTTTACCTCTCTTGGAGTACAGATGGAGGTATTCACCTTCGTAGGTGAATTGTAGGTTCAAGATCGACATGGTATTAGTGAGGTGGTGTGAAATAATTTTGTCATTTCACGTATGTACTATGGTACACGTGATATGGCATAAATTAGAGCTATAAATCCACCTGTTACCTGAGTCTCCAGATTCCATGCAAGGTATTGGGTATTTAATTTTAAATAATCCTCAGAAAAGACAGCTTGAAAATGGCAGTATTGGTAGGTAGTGTGTATTTAAATCTCCAGTTCACATATTTCAGCTGTCTTGTTCTCATTAATCAGAGTAAAATGTTTCAAAAATTAATCAATTTATGAAGTCACTCCAGGGGTACACACTCATGCATTTCCTTCTTTTTGTTATTTTTAGACAGGGATTTATTTAAAGGATTGACTGACAAAGTTAATGACATAAAGGGAGTAGTTTTAGAAGGGTATTTGGACTTTGTAATACTTCTGCTAGCAAGTATATTTTCACTGATTCCTGAAAGGTTTTCTACTATACTTTAATGTAGCTTTCAGGAAGTATTATAAAATCCATTAGATTTGAAGCTTAAATGTTTCAAATAGCAATTTTTTCTTTTGGGATGGTTTATAAACTGAATTTCTGGATTGAAATTAGAATTTACCTTCAATGCATCGATTAGCTATACATCAGTGAAATTTTGATGACTTTTTTTACACAGGCAAAGCTGCTTAAGTACACTTGCACCTTGCTATGCATGTTTGTGTAACAGTAAAACCAAATTCAAAACTTCTTTTTCTATCCATGAAAAGACAGGAAAAACAAAACCATGCAGGCTTTCCTAAAGGGAGACATATAGTAATAGCCAGTCTAATAGCAAATTTTGTTTCAGAAGGAAGTGAATTATAGGGAACTTAATCTCATTAATAAACTTCTATCAATTGTGTTGACTGCAGTCCTTCTTCACCTCTCAGAGGAGCCAGAGGAACAGCCAGTGCATGTGAGGAATTTTCCTAATCTTTTTAAATTCTGTGCCACTGGAGGGCCATGCATTGCTCAATCAACAGGGTAAAGCAGGGGCACACCCAAAGGGTGCAGACTGCATGATGCTGCTGGGTATGAGAAGACTAACAAACAATGTTGCTTTTGGTTGAAGAAAAACATGACAAAATTCCTGAAGAGTCTCTGGGCAGCTTGGAAGATGCACAGCTCCTAGGGAGACATTAAAGTGCCCTGCAGGCATCAGTGAAACATCAAGTCAGAATGTTTGAACTCCCAGCTCATGGAGAAGCCCATCATTGCTGTGGGATTTCTCTCCCAGGACTGACCATAAGCAGGACATGGCTCTCTCCAGCTACCACCTCCTGATACTTTGTCAAAGACTGATGCAGGTGCAGCACAGTTAAGACAAAGAATTTTCATGTACCTCTTTGTCCCAAAAGGCTTGCATTGATGGATTATCATTCCCAAATGCCAAAGGTGATGTAGTCTTCCCCCAAACCCTGCAGTCACAGCAAAATGGACTTTCAGAGTCATTTGGTACATTTTTGTCTCAAAGGCAAAGAAAGTTCCAGCTTATAGACATCAGTCCATTCCAGGTGTCCCTTTGCTATACATGCAACAGCTTTGTGTCTGCAATTTCCTCCCTACAGTCCATGTTGATCAATAATGTCCACAGGTGATAGTGTGACCAGAGGACAGGCAGCAAGTATCATTGTGCCATTTGCAAAGCTGTACCTATTGAGTAAGTCACTGAGAAAAACGCATACTTTGACTCAGGCCTTACATAAGCAATGGTGGTATGATGGGAAGAGTAGTGCATTAAGGACATTTACTTGACTTAAAGAAGAGCACAGTGCACTTCCTGAAGATCTCCACAGAAATGCCTGCAATTGGGGAAGGCAGGGTTCATGGGATAGTCTCAGCAAGCCTTGAAGTACAAGTGTAAGACAACAATTTGGCTCAGCTTGTGGGAAGATGGTGTGGCTGCATGGATCAACTACTCTCAGGTCAGTTCTGCAAGCCTCATACAATGAAGATTTGAAGAGTTGCAGCATCAGATTTCATGTTAATGTAGAGATAATCCTTGTTGCAAAACCATATTTCTGTGCCAATGGTAGCAGGTTTTTAATACTCTGAATACAATAAATTTAGGCTGTATTGGGGGTGAGTAAATCTGGTAATCTAGAGAACCTAAAAATAGATATAAGTGCTTTACATACATACACATTCACATAGAAAATACATAACTGTCAGAACCCTTTCAAAGAGGAATAACATTGTGCAATACACTGGTTCCTAGTTAGAAATGTACTTTCAGGCAATGTATCTTTCAAGGTTAAAAATAAGTATGATCGCAAACTTATTATTAGATCTTCCACAGATATCAGTCCTGGGCATTGTGAAAAAAAACCCACAAAAAAAACCAACCACCAAAACCAAAATGAAACTTCTTTGAAGAACCTTGAAAGGACTAACGCTATTATAGAAAAAAAAATATTCTGCAGATAAAAGTGAAGCATTGGAATGTCTTGTTTCCACAGAGCTAGCACAAGCAAATATTGAATCAGAGGCTAAGCCAATTAAAGGCACAAAGTCTTTGCACTGTAGAAGTGAAGAACTGAAAACCAGGAAGCTAAAATAGGATATGTCAAACCAATATTTGTATGCATAAACAAACATATGCAACAGTCTGAATAGGTAAATAATTTACCTGGAAACTGGAGAGACAAGGCACATTCATGACAACATCCTTGTCTATTGGTATTTCAAATGTGAAAATGTATATATATTTATATTAATGTCTTTCCTTTACACAAAAAAGTGGAAAGGAGGAAGACTGACTTTCATCTGGTAAGTACTGATCCGAAGTTTCATCAAATTTTGCTTGTAATCTCAGTGTATTTTGGATAGGGTTCCCACCACACAATTTTATCAACTCATCTCTCCATGTTTAGATAATTGTATGAAGCCTGATTCTAGTATATGATGAGCTCACAAATATGCTAATGTTATGTATTCCATGCATCTTTAAAATACTGAAGTGTGACACAAATAACTATTCACACAATTTTGTCTAGGTTGTGTCAGATCTCTACTTTATCATAGACATTTCAGCATAAGTGGCCTGATATCTAACTAAATCTTTCAGGAAAGTTATATTTATTCATCAGTCTTGTAAAAGGTTCAGTTTGTACATAAATATTTTTTTTAACTGTTTCACACCAAAAGTGACCATTTTGAGGGGGAGGGATTAGGGTTAGGCTTAGCTATTAGGGTTAGTGGTTAGGGTTAAGGTTAGGGTTAGATTTAGGGTTACGGGTTAGGGTTAGGATTGGGTTAGGGGTTTGGGTTAGGGCCATTAGAGTTAGGCTTAGGGTTACAATTAGGGTTAGGTTTAGGTTTAGGGTTAAGGGTTAGGGTTAATCATTAGGATTAGGATTAGGTTTTGGGTTAGGGTTAGGGTTTGGGTTAGTGTTTGGGGTTAGGGTTAGCTTTAGGGTTAGGGTTTATCCCAGTCCGATTAGACTCGGGAGTGTTCAACAAATTCCCTCAATGTGAATTAAGACACAAATGAGGTCAAAATACCATTAGGGAGTGAGACTTTATTATTGGTTACTCAGGAGGGAGAGAGAAGGGGCTATAGGAAAGTTAGAAACAGAAAAGGGGGGAAACAAGCAAGATTTGGGATGGTGCCATAGAGATAGTCACCACCATAGGTCCAGCAGCATTCTGATGATCTGTAGTCATGTAGAAATGGGGACAGTCACCACCATAGATCCAGCAGCATTCTCATGATCCATAGCTATCCTTTCTTTGGTGGTGAGTGTGCTTGCCATGCTCTGGATGTTGATCCTGTTTTTAGGGCTCTGTTGGGCACTGATTGGTCAGTTTCTCTGGAGCTGACCAATTCCCAGCCTCATGGTCTCAGCAGCTGGAAGTGATGTCACTCCTGGACAATGGTGGACAGTGGTGCCTCATGGTCTAGGCAGCTGGAGGGGGATGTCCATCATTATCTGGCAGCCAGAAGGTGTAGGTGGTGGCCAGTGGTGCCTAGTTACCTCAGAATGTCGGTCGTTATCTGTTAGATGGAGGATTTGGGTGACAGACAATGGTGCCTCGTTATCTCAGCAGCTAGGTGGAATGTCAGTGGACAGTGGGTGCCTTGTTGTCTCAGTTTTGTGTTGAAAGATGTTAGAAGATGTGATGCACAGCTCTGAGCAGAATCTTGCAGGGCAACACTTCAGCTAACTGGAAATTTCTGTTTGTGCAGTCACAGTCAAAGAAAGATGTACACAAACTTTACATTTTCGTTTGTAAAAGGAAAAGCTTTCCAATACTCCTCATATCTGCACACATGGAACAATAGTGTGAACAAATTGAAGTTTAATTTAAATAGAATTATTTTTGAGCAGAATTCCAGAATATGTTGGAATTGCTTAAACATTATTCCTGCATATATAGACTATAAATACTAAGTCAGGAAGATTCTTTCTGAAAAGTACCTCTTCTGTGCCTAAAGTAACTCTTCTATGCCTAAGCACATTTTTGTTTGAATGCAAAAGACTTAAAAAAATTGGATGTAATAACAAATACTACTGTTACTGATACCTAGGGAGTAGTTCATAATTTACCTGAAAATAGTAAATACTGTCTGCAACACTTGCAAATGAAGTCATCTTGAAAACTTCACTGTCAAGATCACCTTAGAGTAAGCCATGAAAAATATCAGAATTATGCCAGTAGTTATTAATTTATTTTATTTCATTACATAAAATGAATGGATACCAGTATTCTTCTCTTAGTGCAGTTCATTTGTAATGCATGTTACATCACAAGCTTTTACCTCATAGAAGACTATGCCCAAGCTGTTATTTTTATTTTCTATAGTTCTCTGGCAAGTCATCCACAGTATTTTATTTATTTATGGTTTTCCTCAAATAGTCCTTGCTTCAGTATCTTTCATTTTAAAATGAAATAAAAATTTACTGGGCCATGTCTGGGAGATTCTTGGGTCTAATAAGTTTATTAGCTTTTCCCTGATGAATTTTGTAGGCTCCACTTCTTCCACTGAGATGGGCTTACATGGATCAATTAAGTGCAGTCATTCCTTAAGTGGAAAATCAAATTAAATGCAAGCCAAGAAAACAGAACGGTTAAACTGTGGCATTCTGATGTGAGATTGGAGTCTGTGAGGAGGGCCGTCATCTTTGGAAGATGCTACTTTCTAGTTTTGCTCTTCTTTCTTGTCTGTGTAATTTGATGCCAAAAATACTGACAGCTCTTGAAGCTTTAACATTGTGTTGCTGTCGAGAATAGACCTGACTTGTTGATCATACTGGGGAAAAGTCTAGTTGCATCTTACCTCCTCCCACAAAGAAATACCTGGAGTATTTTGTTGAAACCTGCTGGCAAAGGCAGTCTGTCTCTTGGCTGGGACCCAGGAAATGATGCAGTGCAAAAGGAATTCCTGTTTTGTTTTCTTGTCCTCTGTGAACAATGTGCTGGACCTGATAGTGGGACCTCTGTCTCAATGTGATGGTTTGCGCGAAAAGTCCTGAAAACATTTGCTGTGCGTTTAGTGAAGCAGAACAAAACTCTCAATTTGTACATTTACAGAGAAACCAACTGAATATAATACTATCTTAAGTATTTAATTGGGGTTTTTAATTATTATTTTTAATTTATTCCAGAGTCTTTTTCCCAATTAAATAAGTAGCTGATATTATGGCACAAGATATTTGAAAGTCCATGTGTATAAATGCTTAAGGAAGAGAGAGAAATATTTTTATAGCATTTCCCTGCTTTCACTTACTACACCAAGCATTGTGCCTTGGAAAACATTGCAGATCCCTCACAAAATGCATTAAAAAAGTTTTTGATTCCTACATTGGATTTTTCTTAGTCTCTGTTTTGTACATAAATTAAGTTTGGAGTGTGGGTAAGGCCTTAGGGCTTGTTGGACTCCAGCTGAGATGCCTAAGGCTCTGCATCAAAGCACAGAGATTCTGAGATATTATCCACTGATTAGAAAGCAATGCTTTAATATGAGGTTTGGAGTTCAATTGCTCTTTCATTTAGTTCAATATCCTCCTTGTTTGCCTTTCTGACATCATGCCATTGCTTTTGCTGAAGCTTCTCTCTTTACTCAGTAAAAATAAATCTAGGAAAGAAAAAACTAAAGGCCTCATATTGTTTATAAATGCCAAGTTTGCAATGAAAGGTGATGCAATTGATGCCATTTGGATGATAGAGCATCAGAAATCAGTGGATATCACTGGAGAAATCACTATGCATTTACAAAAGAAAAGTCCAATGTTCTCTTTAGATTTCTCTGCATTACCAATTTTTAGGACATAAAATGAAATATTAAACAGTGCTTCTCTGTTAGGAGAAATCAGTGACTTGTCATTTATAGAAGCAATTCACCTGCAATGTGGAAATGGAGAATGCTTTGTTTGCTCATGTGGTTTTTAGACCTTTTTAATACCCAGGCATATATGACCTAAATGGGAGATGAGTCTCTTTTAACTTACACAATCATCCAAAATATTGAACTTTTATCACAAGTTTACTTCTAGTTTGGAATTATTTATAGTCTGGAAACAAAGCTGCTGTTCAAAAAAAAAAGAGGTGCAGTTTTGGAATTATTTATAGTCTGGAAACAACTTAAAGCTGCTGTTCAAAAAAAAAAAGAGGTGCAGACATGCAGACACTGAAGTACAGCTCCTTCTGACGGCACCATATTGTAACCAGTGATCTGCAATGTCTGCCACAGTGGACTCGACTGCTGGTTAAATGAAGGAGTCAAGTCATTGGTCATAGTTGTGTCAGTGATGTAGGATGCCTAATTTTCTGAGCTAAGTACAAATCCATTGTAAACTGGTCCTTTTTCTAAAAATTTTCTGAGGTGAACACTGGAGAAATTAGGTATCCAGAAAAACCTCTGAGACTCTTTAGAGGCTTGGTCTAAACCTGGAGAAATTAGGTATCCAGAAAAACCACTGAGACTCTTTAGAGGCCTGGTCTAAATGTGCAAGGTGCTCGATTAATTTAAAAAACATCCAAATTAAACTCTCACAATAGTGTTATATAAGTAATAATTTCGCATGAAATTATCCTGTAGTTGTTATATTCTACATGCTGGAAGCAGAAATGTTTTCTGTTGCTGAAGAATATTTTCATTTATCTCTGAATGGTTACTCAAAATTAAGCAGACAAGGAGACTGAATAATGCATAAGATCTGTGACACAAACAGGAATATAATCCCTTTTTCCAGGACCCTAGTCTAATGCTTTATCCATAAGATTATCTTCTGCTGTCAAGATCATTTATCTAAAAATGGAATAGTAGAACTAGAAAAGGTAGAACGGAAATTAACAGAGTTATTGAATGGTTTCTGTATGAAGAATAATTTTATAGACAAGAGCTCTTCAGACTGAGAGATCATTGAAGAGTGAATATGATGGAACGTTGTAAAATCAAGACTGCGATGAAGAAAATGAATCATGTTTCCCATAAAAAAGGAGAGAGTGATTGTTAAATTGAACAAAGTAGATGCTTATTCACATAATGGGTAGATAAAGTGTGACTCACGTCACCATAGGATGTTGTGGCATTAGACTGGTTCTAAAATGATCACAAACACAGATGAAATAAAAAGCAAGCAAGAGCTATTAAGTGCAACTATTTTAAACACGAGGATATTAATAAAGATTAAATACTCATATGCAATATTTAATCTGTCTCAGAAAATCCATAGACTATAGAAAACTGGCAGCTGTGGGAGAATACAGCAGAATTTAAGTACTCTGGCATTGAATGCTTCTCCAGGCACCCTCTGCTGGCCACTCACTAGAGATGGGATACAAGACTAGGTGGAATTTTGGAACTCGCTTTTAATAGGAATTATGTAGTCTAGGATGCTGCTGACCCATTAAACAAGTTATTAGAATGAGAAAACTATATGTATATATCTAAATGTTTGAAATTAAATATGGACTATAAATATGGACTGCACATATAGCAATTGTTATATCAATAATCATACTCTGTAAGATATGACAAGGATATAAATTATAAGAATCTGAAGCTATTAGAGAGTGTCCAAAGCAGGGCCACAGAGATGGTGAAGGGTTTAGAGGGGAAGCCATACAGGAGCAGCTGCAGTCACTTGGTTTGTTCAGCCTGGAGAAGACTGACAGGAGACCTCATAGCAGTCTACAGCTTCTCCATGAGGAGAAGTGGAGGAGCAGGCACTGATCTCTCCTCTCTTGTGACAAGTAACAAGACCCAAGGGAACAACATGAAGCTGTGTCAGGGACTGTTTTGGTTGGATATTAGGAAAAGGTTTCTCACCCAGAGGGTGGTTGGGCACTGGAACAGGCTCCCCAGGAAGTGGCCACAGCACCAAGCCTATAAGAGTTCAAGAAGTATTTGGACTATCTCTTAGGCACATGGTGTGATTCTCGGGGTTGTCCTGTGCAGGGCCAGGAGTTGGACTTTGATGATCCTTGTGGATCTGCTCCAGCTCAGGATATTCTGTGATGACTCTTCTTTTTCATCTCTATGACCTATAAAATGCATGTCCATTTAGTTACTGCTACTATCATTCCAGGCTTATGCAGTGATACTCCACACCCTTTTTGTGTATTGTTGCTCAGATCTATTTTTAAGAAAAATATTCATAGAATTATATCAGCCATTCTGTCAGGAACTATTTTTTGTTGCTCCTTCCAAATGTAGATTAAGGAAGAAAAGGCTATTGGTTTGTGACATTGATTATATTTTTGATTTTACTTCTGAGAACTTTGTTAGAACTGTAAGGCTTTGTACTTTGAATTACTTAAAGCTTGCAGTCTGGCAGGTTTTGCTCAGCTCACAATACCTCTTCTTTTCTGAAGCAGGTTTTGAGGGAAAAAAGCTACAGAAGAGATGAATAAGATGTACATGATTAGTAGTCCTAAAACAAATGGGATAACATTCTGTAAAAGCCTGACTGTACGTATGAAATAAAACTGGCCATAGGTAAGAATGTTTTGGAGTGGTAATATTGATATCTGCTGTATGAATCCACTTAGTCCTGTATCTTATTTTGGAGAATGACCAAAAATGGCTGCCTAGGGACCAGACGAAAAAAAGCAGGCACACAGTGATATGTCCCGGAACGCTCTCCCAGTCTCCACCATTTTGCTGCTCAGGGACTGTCTGACCCAGGGATGTCTGTAAGTAAATGTATAATTAATAATTCATTGTGGTCTTCCACTTTCATGAACTTGTTCTGTTTTCCCTTGGCATAGCTTTTTAGCATCCTCCACATTGTTTCTCCTCTTGTCCTTTCCCTCACCATTCACTCCTTTCAAGAGTATGATGATTGCACTTAAGACACAGTACAAAACAAAACATGAACATATATACAAAATAAGTATGACTGATTGTAACTTTTATGTTAAAGAACACAGAACATTTCAAGACAATAATGTTAATCTTTGCTCTCGAAGTTCACTTTCCATCATCACTTTTCCCATATATCTTCTGAAATTATTAATGTATTAAGCAGTGCTTATTTTTACATGTTTGGTTTCCTGAAAAGAAACTTGGGTAAAGGCATAGCACTGAAGAAGTTTGTCTTTGTGCTTGGTGACATTAAATGTCTAGCTAGCTCTTAGAAGATTAAAAAGTAAGAGAGGAAAGAATTGTGAACAAACCACCCAGCTTCCTTCACCCTTCCTTCTTCTGCCTCTGGGAAGTTGTGTGGTTTCATGCAAGAGAACCAAGACAAGCATCTGAAATGAAGTGCAATATATCACTTTCAGGTGTAGTTTGAGAGGTTGTCAAGACCCATCACTGGAATATCATTCAGCCCATCAGAGCATTTCTTTGACAGAAACAAGACATTTTGTAGAAAGCTTTTAGACCTTAAATATCGCCAGCAGCTAAACGCTTTAATCTGAGGTATAAAAGGAAGAACAGGAGAAAGCTGAATGAGAAACTCTTGGATAAAGTAGCCTCATTATCTTGTAGGTTTAATTTAAAGGTTGTACTTCAAATACTGTTTGCAATATTCTGGGACTATTAAATGCATATTTACTTAGAAATTTTTGTAATAATTCTTCTATGAGCTTTTTCTGTGTAAAGGATTTTACATATGCTAACATTGGATTTTGCTTGTTGCATTATTACTGATGTTTTGTATGCTTGTAAGATGACCCAATTCAAGCATAGTCTTTAAAAAAAAACATGTATGTAGGGTTTTGGTAGGGGACAGTATAATGCACATTGAAGTCTAGGTAATATCAAATAACTTTATCCTCTTTACACAAGCAATATTATATCTAAAAGTACTAAAATTCCAGTCTCTCTATTGTAGAAAAATAGATCAAAATAAAGTTACACCCTGACATTTTGAATGGCAACCTGTTTCTGAGTTGCAAACAAGTTTTAGTTAAAAATATATTGTTTAAGCCACAGTGACAGCAGGTGTCTTCTTTCTCCTCAGACATGCAAAAAATGAAGCCTAGCAAGTTGATGTGCTAAGATAGATGAGAAGGGAGAATCTTTCACTTCTACCCAGATGATTCTTAGCTCAGCATTGCAGATCCTCAAGATTTTATATAAATCTAGGTATGTATATTTATGAGAATACAAAGCTGAAGAAAATGAAAGATAGAGGGAAAGATATACCTAGTTTTTCAACCCTGATTAGCTTCATTTTTTTTCCGGAATACAGGATGGAAAAAAAACCCTCTTTCTTCGGGGCTAAGGAAACGAATTATTATCTAACTTTTGATAAAGGAAAAAGAGGTTTTAAAATGCAAAAAAGTCAAGGCTTTGCTGTATCTCTCCTGACAGAATCCTGCAGTTCTTCCAGTATCTAATCTCAAATTTATAAAATAATTATGCAAAAATAGATTGTCATTTTATTTCCTCCTTATGCTTATTGGAAAAAAATTGTGATTTTAAAGAGATAAGCAGTTTGGTCTGTCAAAATTCAGATTTCCAAATTCTCGTCCTGACATAAGTACCTTCTTGGACTTTCCTAATAAAACTCCATATTTCCATAATATAAAAGGGGAGCAAAATCTAATCTTGCTCCAATACTAATGCATATGTTGTGGTTTAACCCCAGCTAGCAACCAAGACCCATGCAGCCGCTCACACACTCCCTCACCAATGCAATCGGGGAGAGAATCAGAAGGGTAAAAGCTAGAAAAGCTCATGGGTTGAGATAAAGACAGTTTAATAGAGAAAGCAAAAGCTGCACACGTAAGCAAATGAAAACAAGGAATTAATTCACTGTTCCCCATGGGCAGGATGTGTTCAGCCATCTCCAGGAGAGCAGGGCCCATCACGCATAACAGTTCCTTGGGAAGACAAACACCATCACTCTAGCTGTCCCCCATTCCTCCTGCTTCCTCCTACCTTATATTCTGAGCATGATGTCATATGATATGGAATATCCCTTTGGTCAGTTTGAGTCACCTGTCCCAGCTGTGTCTCCTCCCAGTCTCCCATGCATCCCCAACTTCCTTGCCAGTCTGGCAGTATGGGAATCAGAAAAGACCTTGGCTCTGTGTAAGCTCTGCTCATCTGCAACAAAAACATCTCTACGTTATCAGCTCTGTGTTCTGCACAAATCCTAAACATAGGCCCATACTAGCCCAAACCAGCACAGCATGCTTGTATTATGTCTTGGGAAGCAGTTTTATCTGTTGTCTCTTCGGGCAAGCCCTGCTTTTATTGCAGGTTCTTGGAGAGAATATATTGTGGATCTCACATTATTAAAACAATTTCAAATGAGTCTGGAGTAGTGGTGCAATAATTGAGTTGTTTTTAAGGCAGGAATGAGAAACAGGATGCAGAGGCTGAGGAACCTCCAGCACGGGACCTGGAGGACGTCCTCACATGTTTCTATGTGGCATGGGAGCAGTTATCCTGGCAAAAGCAGGGAAATGAAGGGACTTCACTTCTAAAACTGCTATTGTGTAAAATATAATTTTTTCCTTCCCTTCAGAACAATTTTCTCTTTTTAACTATTTCTTTGTTTGGAAAATCCAATTAACTTTATGAAACACTAGAAAATACAGCTATTGGTAATTTCTGAGTTGATTAACAATGGGAGAACATACTGATGTTCAAATATTTACAGATATTTCTCCCTTTTCACTAGAGACAAAAATATCACCAAAGACATCAAGCTGGGTTAGAAGAAATTCTGAGACAGATTTGAAATGAAGTTCATTCAAACTGGTTTGGAGGAAAATGCTCCTTTATGTTAAAATGTATCTTCTGTAAAATAATCTTAGCAGGAAATACAATCAAACTCTTTTTAGGGTATTTTTTACTTTGGAGGAAAATCGTGAAAAATGTGCAGTAGAGAAGAGTTCTTCAGTGTCAGAACCCAGACCAAAGGTCTTATAGCCTTGGCATGACTCCACATAATATTCTACAGAAAAATGACTTCTTCCTGCTCTTTTTTGACTAATCCAAAATAGATGACACTAACAAAGCAGCATGCTGTTCCATAAACTTTGTGTTCTTGCCACCTACCCAGGTAGGCATATTTTATTTTCAGTTCCCTTCATTTTATTTCTTAGAGATTCAGTCAGGAGACACTGTTAATGTTGACGAAGGGCCTGGTGTCACTGAGCTCATGCTGATAAAGACAGAAGAGAGATGGGCTGTTCTGAAGCTTGTTTGAAGATTAAATACGTCTCACATCTAGACTGGAAGGTTTTGACTTTGAAACCATGAGAAGGTGCAGTGACTCAACATGAATCAGAGATGAGGCAGTCATAGCTGCCTTCCAGCATTAGCGAGCATTAATCTAGGATGCTGCTACACAAACCCTTGCCTGTTTCTAATGGAAATTAGGTTCCTCAAGCAATTACAGTTACAGAAACAATATTTGGAGCAAGTGTTAGTCACACTATATGGACATAATATAATCTTTTAACTGTCAAAATGCAACTGATAAACTGAAGAACTGATTTAATTAGTTTGAAAAGTTAGAAATCTAAGAGGTAGAGATTGCAGTAAGACATCTGGTGAAAGTCAGCACAGGTGTAGTGCTGTTCTGGTTTCATAATCTGCCTTATTAAATTCACACTATCTTTTATCTCTAGCTATGAATCAAAAACTGGTGATAAAGACTCACAACTTTTATTGGTATGAGTCAGAAACAATAATATCATTTGTATTGCTGGCTGCAGATGGTTTGCTCTTGGAGCTACAGTGAATATGAAGCTTCAAGAGCAGGGTATCAGATCAAACACAAGCAATAAAAATATAATTCTCTTTTATTGACAACCAACTTGCATACATAGTACTATGTGATATCAGAGTGATAATTCTGCATATCAGATGTTGAAGTAAGGTGCCAGCCCAGCCAACAATTTTCATTGTAGATTCAATCCAAAGACCACCCAGTCTATGTTATATCAGACACACACAAGTTTCATGGTTTGATACACAATTCCTTGCTATCTCAAAGAATAGGAAATTTGAGCAGAAATTCCTGCTATTATAATTATCCCTCAAGATTCAGGTTTTCCCTGAGAAGAGATTTTTGTCAACATTTTTCTGTGTTGCTCAGCATTCTTCATAACAATTTAAGCCATAAATACAGCCTTGTTTTGTTGAGGCTTTTGTTGTGTCATAAGTCTTGTTTGTGCCCAGGTGGATTAATAAGTGGCTGCTAGTATTTACAGACATAGGTCTTTGTCTATGGCCTGTACTTTCAAGAAGTCTGTGTGATAGTCCTTCATTTTGCATGAATTCTGGGGTCATTCCTTGTTTGCTTTACACAAAAAAATTGTTTCTTAGAACAATAAGGTATTTATATGTATATAATACTTTTCCTTTACTTGTGTCTAACAAATTGTGACAACCTTAGAAGAAGTTGTCAAATTTCTTTTTTTTACCTTTTTTATTGTCTTTAGGTTACAATCTCACCTCCTTCCTTGCTGCTGTGACAGAAATTTATTATTAGAGGCCATTCAGCCTTTTGGTGTTGGCCAAGGCATTCAACACTTTCTCTGCACATGAGGGAACATCTCCTTAGTCAGATTTGTGGAACAATCTTGCAGAATTCTAACCAGTTTACAAGATCTGTATAAATACACATATATATATTAAGGCTTTATTCTTGGAATCATCCAGAAAGGCATTTACACATTCATGGGAAATCTTTTACAGTTAACACAGTTGAAGTAGTGGAGTTTCTATTGGTTTGGTTTCTCCAAGGGAAAGTTGCTGTACCTTACTTCAGGGAGGGTAAAAGGGCTTTGTCCTTTTGTCCCAGCAAAAGGACAAAGCTAAACATGATGTGAAAATGATAAATGACTGCTTTGAAAGGCAGGGTAGTTAGGTGTAAGCACTTTATTATTAAATTGTGCAATGCAACTTCAAATTATCATTGTTTTCATTCTTGGAATTTGAATTATATTATTTTGCAATTTTGTCAACATAAATAATTAATAATACTTTAAATGAAAGGATGACCAGCTCTACTTTTTGCCTACTTACTATGTACTATTGGAATACTGTATTCTTTTAAAGAAGTTTTAATCAGGTATCTTATACTTAGTTTCTGCTTTACACCTTTATATTAACATTTCATTTTTTCAAACAAATTTATTTTCGAAGGTGTTTTTCCATGGGAGCTAATAAAAGGGGTTGGGGGAGATCTTACATCCTATGTCAAAACAACATTTTTCTTGTGATCTATTGCTTCTCAGCACTTCACTTTCCTACAGAGTTCCTGCAGGGGGTTACAATATTCACTTCTGCAAGGAACAACATACATCCTTGATTTCCCTGTAGGTGCCAAACCCTGTAGATCCCTTTTTGCAGGGATAATCAGTTTTCAGTGGCATCTACTCTGCCTATGAATGCAGTACTCTTAATGAAGATATTGAGTCTCCTGAATAAGGAGATGACCACATAAGCATAATGTGCTTTGGGACCTTTAGTACAAGATCATGATATATAAGCATAGAACACAGGCCAACTATTAAAGGGAAAATGATGTAATGGGCAGACAGCTAATTTAGAAACTCAGATGAAACCTTAGAAGATAAACCATGCCCTCAGAAACCATTGTGCCCATTCTGAAGGACTTTATACAGTATGAGGCTTTGTGTTATTAGATAGAGTAAGGTGCATAATACGGCAGAAAGCAGATGTAATTATTGTGTCCTGAGTGATATCACTGTCCATCCTGTACCTAAACCAACTATACTACAGTAGTCCCTGCCAGCTCACCTTACAGCACACCGGGACAGCTGCTCCTGCGCCTTCAATACTTCCTTCTTGAAGCATGTCCATCCCTCCTGGACCCCTTTGTTTCCAAGGGCTATTTCCCAGGGTACACTTTGAACCAGACTTTTGAGCAGGCCAAAGTCTGCTCTTCAGAAGTCCAGGGTAGAAGTTTTATTGATGGCCCTTCTTGCACCCCTGAGTACCAAAAATGCTATAATTTCTTGGTCGTTGTGCCCCAAACGGCCTCCAACCACCACATCTCCCACCAGTCCTTCTCTGTTTGTGAACAGCAGGTCTAGCAGGGCCCCACCCCTGGTAAACTCATCTACCAGCTGAAGTAGGAAATTATTCTCTATGCACTTGAGAAATCTCTTAGACTGCCTTTTCTCTGCTGTGCTGAATTTCCAGCAGACATCCTGCAGGTTGAAGTCACCCACAAGAACAAGGGCTGGTGATTTTGAGACATCTGCCAGCTGCCTGTAGAGTAAATCATCACCCTCATCATCCTGATTGGGTGGTCTGTAACAGACTCCCACCAAGATGTCAGCCTTGTTGGCCTTCCCCTGATTCTGTTCCACAGGCACTCAACCTTGTTGTTACCAACCTCAAGCTCTACAGAATCAAGAGACACTCTGACATACAGAGCCACCCCTGCACCCCTCCTACCTTGCCTATCCCTTCTGAAAAGCATGTAAGCAGATGGGCTAGAGTTCTTTTGCCCCTGGTAGAGAGATGAAGCCATGAACCTAATTTCTGTTTTTCATAATTTCTTTTGTTTCTCTGCTCTAGGTTTAACACTGCAAGGAGAAATGCCTTCACTGGTCAAAGTTGGAATTAAATAAATTAAGAAAGCAAACTACTTATGCGAAAGAGGAAATTATTAATAAATGGCTGATTCTTGAAAGGAATTCAGCTTTCAACACACACTGAGACATGAGTTTAATAAGGTAAGAAATATTGGAGGTCAGCATCATTAAGAATCAGCTGTTTCTGAAGGAAGAGACATTGATGAGTCCTGAAGGCAGAAAAGTTAATTTGTTTGTAATAAAAAAGGGATAGTTTAGTGGTCAAACTTCTTGACTAGGGATGCAGCTTGAACTTGATCTTGTCAGGAGTAAGTGTTTGTAAGGAGTCCCAGTGTGTTTGCAGTTTAAGTTCATTAATTCTGTTAATATGACCAAAGCCAGTGTCCCAGAGGATTTCTTGATAGCTCTAAGAGCTTAAAGAGAAGAAACCTTCCTACTGTGTCTGTGCAGATGCATGCAGCAGTTTTGGCAGTGATGTGTCCAGACTGTCCTTGCAATAAAATCTCCCCATAGTTCATGGAAGATGATGTCTCCAGAGACCTTCCTGAAGTATTTAAACTTTTTCTCTTCTAACTGCTTAATGCAAACTAAATTTTTTCAAGATTCAAACCTGATTAGGTTTAGATATTTGGGCAGAGAGTGGTTGAGTTAATTCAAGACACATCTCTGAATTCAGATGGATTATGTTTCTAGGTGTCGCTTGAGCTTTCTGATTAAATACTAATACAAACACATTTGTTAGGTTGTAGTCTCAAAGATTTTGTCATAAATTATTTTTTGAAGACTCTATGTCTAGCAGGCAACCAAACCCAGTGGAGATCAGGGTAACATGTTAAGAAACATGAAATTATCTTGAGAGCTATAAAGAAATGCTCAAGAGAGGTCATTCTACGAGAACAAACTATAGCTTGAAAAAAAATTAAACACACGAGTTTTCAGTAAGTAAACCTGTAAAAAGAGTTTGCATGAATTATTATTATGTGAAATAAGACCACAAGAGAGAGTTTTGGTAAAGCAGTGGCAAAAATTCAAATGTTTCGGTTAGTCCAAAGTCAAATCTAGTATGCTGCAACCCCATAAATCCTGAAAAAATCCCAAACCAAAACAACATAAAAACCCCAACAGCAACAAAAAAAACCCCAAATTGTCAAGAAATAGTTTTTGAATGCAAAAAAAGTAAAAATTTTTCCTCTTATTCTGCCTCAAAAAAAAGAGACTTTAAAAAAATAATTTCATCCAAAAATAACTGAACTAATACTTCATCCCACACACAAAAAAAATGAAGCAATTACCTCCTTAAATGATATACTGAGTTTCAAGAGTTGCCTATTTCAGATTACCAACTCCAAATTTTCACATCATATCACTGGGGAAGGTTAATTTAAAATTTCTGAGCTCATTTTAAAGCAACCCTAAGTTATTTTGGTAATCTATAATGATTCTTCAAAATTCACATATCCTATGCTTGCAGGTTCTTTGTTTTTCATTAATCGCTTGCTTCCAATAGAACATCTGAGTAAATAACATATTATTTCCATTTTATTAATATATATTCCATGAATTCATCATCTGCTGCTATTCAGCTCTATGAAATGCTGTAGATATAACAGCATCCACTATCCATTTTCTAGTTCATTTACTTAGACACACACACACAAACAAACACCTCATGTCATTTAGAAGGAAATGCAAACACGCTTTTTATTATTTGTGGCTAAGCATCAGTAGCCCAAATTATTATTCCCTTTGTTTCACAAATACTCTTTCCATTATTATGTTTCTCTTGTCACTTTCCTTGACTTGTAAACTTCTCTCACAGTAATAGATATTTCAGATAGTTTTATTACATGCCATCCCCATTTATTGTTTGCATCATCTATACAATGCATCCTTCATGCCAAAAGCAGAAACTACTTTTATCATTCAAAATCATGAGTGAAGCTATAGGCCAGAGTCATCAGAGACTGTACAGACTGCAAAAACTATTGTATTTTTCTGGCAGTCAGTTGCCTGTTACTCACAAAAGATTTACTGTGGTAAAAGAGAAGACTCTTCAGAATAACCTTTAAAGTGCTGTTTCCACAAAAGATTACTTGAATTCTTACTAAGGCTGTCTAAGTGCTCCAGTAGTGGAAAAACAAGAAGGGAGGTTTTGAATCATGGGCCTTTATGCCCATGACACATTACCTTCCAGATACCAACATTCACACTTCAATGTGTCAAATGTTACTATGGGGAATACAGGCTAATGCAGACATCTCCTGTTAAGGACATAATGTCAATGATTTTATCCTGTCATACACCAAAAGGAGAAATATGGTTATAGATAACCTCTGGACACCTACGACGTAGGTGGATTATGAAAGGCAAGCACTGGAACACCATCTAAGGCTTTCATTGAGTATATTCCTTCTTGCTAAAATAACTTAAGGCTGGATGGATTTATTACCAAAATGGAGTTAAATGGAGTTAAAACAATGTACAGACAAGGTTGTCTTGTTTAAACTGCCGGAATACAATATTAGTGTGAGATGTACAGTTAAATCTCCATGGTAATTTGGAACACTACCCCCAGAAATCATCAGTCGCTATTGTATGAAATACATTTTTTGTAACTGAAGTTAAGTTTCAAGAATGACTCTTCAGCTGCTTTTGTTGGATTAGGGTCTATTGCATTTCCCAAAGTACTCTAGAAAGAGAAAGCCAGCCAAATCACTTCAAAAGAATGTAATGGAGGCACTAGGTCAGATTTTCTGTCCTGTTCCAGATTTTTTAATAGTTCAACAAATTATATTTAAAATTAAGTGCATTAATCTGCTAACAGGTCTTTTTTTGGAGGGGATTGTTTGGTTTTGGGTTTTGTGTTGGACCATGAAGGACTCCATTCATAGTTGCACAAATTTCTTCTTTAAATACTGTTTTTTGGCAGTCAAGACTCCAAGTTGTGCTGCTAGGTGAATCAGGAGATGAGTAATAATGTGATATAGCAACTTCTAGTCTGTCTTCTAAGAAAATCAGGCCCGTGAAGTTTGGCATATCTATGTGTTGCCATGTGCTGTTATAACTCCTCCTTCTTCACCCTCTCCATAACATTTCAATCTTTTGTTCAGTTCCAGCAGAAAACACAGGTAAAATACAGTTTTATTCAAGCTTTAGGAAAATAAATTGTTGGGCAGAAAAAAATCAGATTATAAGTGCTGAAATGTAAAGAACAATAACAGATTGCTAGTGCAGTATGAGACACAAGGACCCTACATGGAAGAAAGCATTTCTC
>NW_008672276.1:0-1609 GCF_000695815.1 Acanthisitta chloris | reverse complement strand
CGATGGGTTTACTCATAAAGGCTGGTACTCATGAGACATAAAAAGAAGGGAAGCAGACTTCCTTAGCTATGATATTTGACAACTACTTTTTTGCCTCTAGACTACCAGTGGGAATCAGGTAAACTGAGTAATGACAAGATAATTGCTGTCTGATATCTGGCTTTTATATCTTCATGATTTCAGACCAATTCTCTGTGGGAGGCATTTGCACCATGAGGAACCCAGCACTGCAACAAAGCCCATTGCAAGCCAGAGGCTGTCACCATGAAGAACTTCTTTTTTTGAAAAAGAGATTAGAAACTTCAGCATAAATGCTGCACTACAAGCCCTCATCCACTTCTGCTGGTAGATGTGTATTTTCTCCAACCTCCTACAGGTAATAATTTGCCTTGAAGGCTTCCAGTTCATGGAGAGCTAACTTCTCTTCCTTCCAAAATGGAGTGACTACTTTAATAATAGTTTCCAGCAGGATGACAGAGCAATATAGAAAACCAGCCTGTACTCTTTGCTCTGTAGATTAGAGAACTTCCATATATCTTGCTCCAATTTATAAACAGAAACTTTTGAAAGAATTTCACCAAGTTTCAATCAGACTATAATTTCATTTTATTTAAAGGAAAAAAACAACACAAATGAGCAAACCAACAAACTCTCCCTCCCCCAAAAACCCCAACAAAACAAAGCAAATGGAAAAAAAAAGCCCCCAAAAATCCCTATTTAGGGATTTTGTTTTAAGAACTAGGTAGGTTTCAGATAATGCACTTCAAGAGTGGAGTTTTGTGAGTGAATTGTGAGACACTGTAACTAAAGAGAGCCCTTTGTGAATCCCTGACAAACAGCTGACTGCAGGCAACTTTACAAATTCTTTACCAGAGAAATATGAATAAAATTGAGCTGATTTTTGGTTACCAATACATTTCTTATTTAAGTCTAATATAGCAAAATGGACTCAGGTTCTTTGCAGTTATTGCCTTCAATATATTTTTAAAGGGAATTTTATTAGACTGTCCTAATGCAAAATGATCAGCTGAAACTAATCTCACTAATGAGGTTCATTTGTTCTTTGACAAAGCAATAAATAGTTTTCCCAAGAACAAACTTAACTAATAGTTGAGCCACAGCCTTATAATTAATTTTCTTCTCTGGTGGTAGCAAGCCTGGAAACAAACATTAAATTTTTCATTTGTTCATCTCTTTAGAGCAACTGCTTAGCACAGATATGCTTGATTAATGGATTTAATTTGTTCCCTTCTCCTGTAGTCAGTTTTCATATTACACTGGTTATCAGAGGATAGGACAATAATGTGGGCACTCTCATTGTACTATATTCCATCAGTGTCAGGGCTGCCTTCTAGCTGTGGGTCTGCATCTTTAACCTTTGTAGTCCTACCGAATCTTTCATCAATCTGTGTTACAGTCACCTTGGGAAAGAAAAGCAGAAGCACTCAGTCAGCACTTACAGGTAGTAAAGTGTGTCATTATTTCTTACAAAATGCTGGCAGCAGTGCACCTTTCATTTCCCACAGAAATATGATTTGTGAGATGAGCAGCCCTACGGTTAAGAGAGGAAAATGTAAATTAATAGTCTGCTTTTTTATTTTTTTTATTT
>NW_008672275.1:0-524 GCF_000695815.1 Acanthisitta chloris | reverse complement strand
CATCCCTTTGGAAGTGGGAAGTGAGTACTGCAGGACATTCCTGGTCACCTCAAAACTTGCTGAGGCTGTTAAAATGCACATTGGGCTTTGGTAGGAGGGTATTCCAGGGGACCTGGATCAATCCCCTTGTCCTTCCCCTGCCATCTCCACAGACTCCTGAACTTCAGATGATAGCAGGTTTTGAGTGCAAAGCAGAAAATGTAGATTTTGCTGCTCTTGGAGTGTGGCAACTCTTGAGAGAGAGGATTTCTAGCAGGAAAAGTCCTTTCAGACCTATATAATCAATACCTGCTCTAGTTTAAAGAATTGCTTTAAAAGGCATCCAGGGACAAGGCTTAGTCCATGTAAACATTAATATGCTTCTAAATTGATCCTCATTAATCCACTGCGGACAAAGCTGACTTCAGTGTTAGGTGGTTTGTGCTGAGTTCTCAGGTGGAGCAATTTGCATTTTAACAGCCCCACCAAGTTGTGAGTTGACTAGGAATGTGCTGCAATACTCACTTCCCACTTCCAAAGGGATG
>NW_008672274.1:1007-1998 GCF_000695815.1 Acanthisitta chloris | reverse complement strand
TCCTAACTGTAAGCATATGTCCTTGTCTATAGTGCTCAAACAGGAGAGACTGGAAGAATGTACTGCATGCTCTTAAACATTGTGCAGTGGGCTGGATAAGCAGAACATCAAAGTTTAAATAAATTACATCTCCAGGCTTATAAATGGATTAGTAAATTACCTTAGGGCTTCTTAGAGGTTGTATTTATGTATTTTGCCATCAGTTTACTAAAGTTATACCATGGATGCTTGATGGACTTGCAGCTAAAGGGAGAAAAAAAAAGATGCTTGTTTCTTGTAGGGTTGTAGTCCCAGGACTGTACAACTTTTAGACTACACTGATACTCAGGCTGCATAGGGTGTTGTCTACATGTCTACTTACATGAAGATCCATGATTATGAAGCCCAATTCATTGTTAACTGAGGAACTGGAATTCCTCCTGTTGACTTAAATGGCATTATGTACATGGGTCAAAAGAATCCAGAAGCAGTGATATCATGGAGAAGCAGGGAAGTAGGTGAAATTCCTGAGGTGTTTTACTGTGTAGCTAACTACAGACAAAGGGGAAGAAACAGAGAAGGAGTTGCTGTCATGAATCCTGTGGATCAGGATGTATTACAAGTAGTAGTGCAATTCATAGAAGAAAGCCCAAAAGTGGACAGTTATACTTCATAGTTAACCAGTGTGCACAAAACCTTAACTCAGGACAGATATGCACTCCAGTAATTGGCAATCACACAATCATTTTTCAAAGAAACAAATGTAACATCAGAGATCATTTTTCCTGTCTTCTTCTAGTGAGTGCTACTCTGGGAATGGCAGGCAAGCACTCTTTACAATCATTTATGTGTCAACTATGAAGTGAATGAGGCAAAACTGTGAAATGAATTGAAACTTGTTTTGCAGCTGATCAGCCTTTCATTCATTATCTTCCCCCTTGGGATAAAAGACATGGACTGAAACAGCAAAGGAAAGAGATGATGAGTCTAAATAGAGAGTCTGCCCTGGCTT
>NW_008672274.1:0-902 GCF_000695815.1 Acanthisitta chloris | reverse complement strand
GGGTGTTTGCAATTATTTTATAGCTGAAGAAGTAAAAAATTTCCCTGCAGCATAAAGTAAATGAAAATTAGTGGCGGGCTGACATTCTTCAAATGAATTAGAATGTTCTTTTACATGGTATTTTAGATGTGAGACAAAAGTGTGCAGGACCTTGTGTTATACTCTTAGGCCTGAAATTACTTGATGCCATCAAACATGATGACACAAATATTGCTCATTTATGTCACTATAAAGTTCAGTTTATAGTGGTACAATCAGTACTACCATTTATGCTATCTAAACTCATCATTATTAATGTAACACTATAAAGCTATTATATAGTCATATAAACAGTACAGATATGCTGTCAGACACCAGTACTAATGTTGTAAACAAACCTACAAACACTTCACCCAGGTATCTTTTATGGTGCTAATATGCAAACAGAGGCAAGCTCATCATTGTAATCTGTGATACTGTGTCCAGTTATGAGCCAAGAATGAGAGAAGAGATTGCCCTTGCACTTTCCTCTGTCTCAAATATTTATTACCACATTTGATTTTCATAAATGTCTGACTGTTGCATCTCCAACTGGGGATGTGCAGCAAGTCAAGTATGTCTTTCAGTGCAGGTCACACTTTGGGGACTTTGGTGACGTGCAAGCTGAAGTTCAGTTTTCAGATGAAGAGCTGGTATAATTCTGTAGTCTCTCTTTTTGCTGGAAGAGAGAGCAGAATTTTAGATGGGTAAGTAATGTACAAGATAGCACATTGTTATTTTTGTTACCTCTTGAGCATAGCAGAAAGAAAAAAATTGAAGAGTCTCTCTGTGAGAATTAGTATTGTGCCCTGTTGTAGTTTGCTTTCTTTGTGGACATCCCATTTACTTAGTTTGAATAAATAGGCAAAGATAAAACTGTACAT
>NW_008672273.1:1101-1408 GCF_000695815.1 Acanthisitta chloris | reverse complement strand
AGGGACACAGGGTTTGAGGATGGCTGTTAAGTTTATAAACTTCTCTCAGTTGAAAAGTGACTTTTCTAGCTGTTCTAACTGTTGAAACACCTGCTTAAAGGCTTGTACTGTTTATTTCTGTGTTGGGTTTTCTTTAAAGGACTTAATATTTGTCTTGTTAGAGGGTTTATTTAATCTGACAATTAGTACCTTTGTTAACTATGTGACTGTGATAAATTCACATCAGTTTGGAAATTGAAGCATGGTGCCCACGTGCCATTCTGGAAGTGGGTTCTGAGCAAGGTGAACAGTGACTTGTCAAAAAGAA
>NW_008672273.1:0-942 GCF_000695815.1 Acanthisitta chloris | reverse complement strand
TGGTCAGTTTGGGTCACCTGTCCCAGCTGTGTCTCCTCCCAATCTCCCATGCACCCCCAACTCCCTTGCCAGCGTGGCAGTACGGAAAACAGCAAAGGTCTTGACTCTGTATAAGCTCTGCTCAGCAATAACAAAAACATCTCTGCATTATCAACTCTGTGTTCTGCACAAAACCCAAACATAGCCTCATACTAGCCTCTGTGAAGAAAGTTAACTCTATTCCAGCTCAAACCAGCACAACTGTTTATTTCTGTGCTGGGGTTTCTTTAAGGGGCTTAATATTTGTCTTGTTGGAGGGTTTCTTTAATCTGACAATTAGTACCTTTGTTAACTATGTGACTGTGATAAATTCACATCAGTTTGGAAATTGAAGCATGGTGCCCACGTGCCATTCTGGAAGTGGGTTCTGAGCAAGGTGAACAGTGACTTGTCAAAAAGATCATTAGCATAATTGCCCGAGAGAAGAAAAGCAAAGAAAAAAAGTGAATCTTCTTTGACGCTTTACTTTTCCAACAGGCTGCAAATACAATTAGGTACCTGATGAGAGAGATTAATTGTGGTGGTTTGATTTACTGTTTAACATCCTGTTTTGAGTAGTGCTTTAAACAAGGAAATGCTTTGTTATTGTTTTTTAAGGCTGTCCTCTTTTTCTTTCAAAAATGCTTCCATAAACCCCCACCTTCATGGTCGTATACCTTGGTTTTTATTTCCTTTTGCTTGGGACATGTTGGCTTCTGGGAGAGATTCGTGTGAGTGAAATGCACTGTTCCCATGGCATGCAGAAGAGCTATGCCCAACAGCAGTTAAATGGGGAAGTATTTGTAGTGAAGGATGTGGGAAGGGAAGGACAGAGAGTGGCTTGTATTTGAAAGTTCCAGGTAACTTTTCACCTTGCTGTAAATATAGTTAAATTTTCAGGTTTTAACTTGTGAGTGGGGATAG
>NW_008672272.1:12042-19211 GCF_000695815.1 Acanthisitta chloris | reverse complement strand
CATACCATGGGTTATGGGGACCACACTGGGAGCTACTGGGACTATGCTGGGGGGAACTGGGAGTGCCTGATTCTGCACTGGGGGAACTGAGAGAGATTGGGCTACAAGTGATAGCTGAATGCCACTGCATGTTTTTTGTTCCAGGACATGGCAACTGCTGCTGGAGGTGAGACCTTTTGGAGCTTAGCTCTGCCAGGGTGGAAAAACAAGAGCTGAGGAGGACACCAATAGCCCCAGGGGGTGGTGAGTAGCTGCAAAAGTGTGATCTAGAGTAACCCAGCAGCTGGTTTTGTCCTTGCACATATTTCTGTGCAAAAGGTAGATGGACAGTTTCACCCCTTCAGGACTGGAGGTGACTGATGGTGCATCCAGTGGAGAAGGAAAGTGCAGAACACCAAGGTCTGTGTGAGGTTTACAGCTGCAGTGTGAATGTCACTTGTCTTTAATGGCAGGGCAAGTGTCAGTGTGCAAATGGAAAGCTCAGCTGTGCCACGTTTGGTCCGAGAGCTGTTACAAGATGTTTCCAACTTTGGATCTGCACTTTGCCCTGTCTAGAGATAGTCCTGGCACATTTACTTCGTTCACAGGTACCCAGTGCCATCTGGTGGAGCTTTCAGCAGCGTTGGGAAGGTAAAAGCCAACAGGAGCTTCTCATCCTGGTACCGTTAGGAAGTGTGGAGGTTCCAGCTGAGATGTTGTCTCTGTGAAGGAATGTGGAGGTGAATATCGCTGAGAAGGAATGGGAATAGCACCAGGTGTGTGCACAGTTTACAGGCTGCAGAGGAAGGTGATGCCCATAACACACTTATTGTTCCAGCACCTTATTTTTGGGAGTACTTTCTGCCTGTTTTAAGTTTTTAATCTGGGGTTTGTGAGACTGAACGAATATGCAGCTGAGAAGAAAAGCACATAGCACTAAGGTGGGTGATGCACGCCAAGGCATATGAGCTTTCTCAGCTGGCACAAAAAGTGAATGAGATTTTTGCTGGATATATTCAATTTTCTATTTTTTCTTCAAATGTGAATGAATTGGGTAACACATGAAAGGAATCCATACTGCCCCTTGATTGCCATGAGAATGAAGGATTTCAAATGGAAGTTAAGAGGCCTAGGAGAGTTCTCAGCTGTAGGTTAGCATCCTACACTTCCAGTCTCACAGAGGGTTGTTCAGTCACCACTGCCACAAAGGAGGTCCTAGAACAAAAAAGAAGTTCTGGCCACATTTTTCCCATGCAGCCTTAAGTACAACATTGCAGCTCTGGCTTCTGCTTTCAGGTGAGTGCACCCTTACACGTTTTTTGTGCTCTCACTGAGCCCATCTCCATAACCTTAATGCTGCCACGAGAGGTGACAGGGCAGGAAACTGTTAGTGGGTCCCTGCTCAGCTGCATCTACCATCACAGCTTTGCAGAGCTCAGAGTTCAAAGCTTCAAAACTTGTAACACCCAGCAACTGCTCCCACACTAAAGGTCCTAGAACAAAAAGCAAGTGCTGGTGTTCACGTTCCCCTTGCAGCTTCTAAACTGCACCACAAACAGGTCTGTGCCCTTTGCTGCTCAGTGTACCTCTGCACACTGTCTCCCACACTAAAGGCACCAGGGCTCAAAGCTCTCGATGGCTTTTTTGTCCAGCATCTCCACCAGATGGAGCTGGATACTTGCAAAAGAAGTGCACGTACTGGACTATCACTGAACAACCAAAGTGCAGATCCAAAGCTGGAAACAACTTGTAACTCCTCTCAAACAGAATGTGTCAGGACAGGAAGATTTCACTGACCTTCCCCACTCGTTTGCACACTTTTATCTGCACCACACTCCCAGCAGTCTCCAACGCCATGGAAACCTTTATTTTGATTATGTTCACTGTATTGACATTGTCCTTTTATGCAAACTTAACTCTTGAGATACTGCATAGAAAATACACATAGAAAAAAACACATATATATACACATCCATAAAAATAGAATACATCTTGGCAAAATTCCTTGTGTACAGTGTATTGACATTATTGAACCAAACTTACATCAACTTTGGAGAAAAATGTTCCATGTGCATAAAACCCCAGAACGTCTAACTGAGAGTGCTGCAGTGGATATGTGCTTGAGCTAAATAAATGGCTATACCAGAATGGCAGAGTAAAAACAAGTTATAAAATACCTGCTGAATAAAGTAGAAGTAGCCTCGTTGGCTTTTCTTAGGACGAAATCTCTTCCTAAAGAAGAAGAAGAAATTCTCTCTTTAGGAAGAGATTTTTTAGGGAGAGAGTGCTCAGGCATTGGAATGTGCTGCCCAGGGAGGTGGTGGATTCCCCATCCCTGGAGGTTTTCAAGCTGAGACTGGATGTGGCACTTAGTGCCATGGGCTAGTGACCACGGGAGGGTTGGACTTGGTGATCTTGGAGGTCTTTTCCAACCAGGCTGATTCTATGATTCTTCCAAGAAACAGTGACATCTCTACACTTGCATGGAAACCAAAGGGGAAAGTTCAAATTCTACTGTAGATTCGTCAGCTGAAAACAAACTTTAGTGTCACCTGTTTCAGCATTTGCAACCCTTGGGCACGGTGGCATTTTGGTGGTTTTGAGCACACAAAATAATATAGCACAGCCCTAGTTCTATTGGGTATCTCATAAGAAAAGAAATCTAATAGATATAAAATTGCAAAACACTTAGCAACCTTTAAAATATGTAGACCACTTGAAAATTATGGGTTTGTTTTCTCCTGGTTAGGCTTTTCTTTCGTTGCTTTCAATGGAGGCTGCTCCTTGCTTACTGCTTAGACCACGTGGTTTTCAGAACAGACCGTGGAAAAATGACTACTCCAGTGTAATAAATAAAGCAAGTGGTAACAGGTCCTCAAAGCCATGGATTTTCCTTTTGAATTGGATCAATGGGACTGGAGAGTCAGCCTCGGGGGGAGGAGGGGGAAGAAAAGAGCATAGCACCACTTTGAAGTGGCAGGTGGTGACCCCGGTGGCGTTTGGGGACGCGGGGCTCGCCGGCAGGCGCGCTGGGTGCTCAGTAGGGGTAGGCTGACACGGCGATGTAGACGATGAACGTGGTGCGATACTCGACGCTGCCGTCGGCGCCGTAGGACAGGGCCCTGACGCCCATGCGGTAGGTGCGCGGCTCCCGCAGCTGGCGCGTGGTGAACACCACTCCCTTCAGGTTCTCATCCCTCAGGGCAAAGGGGATGGCTGGGTCCTCCTCGGCCATGGAGAACGTGGTCCGTGGGTGCACCACTTGGTCGTGGGTGTAGGCAACCAGGCGGATCAAATCCTGCCCGGCAGCTATGCCGAAGGGCAGCGAGAGCAGTTTGTACTCCAGGGCGTAGGTACTCAGGTCACACTCCAGGTCGTTGGCTGGGCAGTTTTTGAGACAGAACCTAAGAAGGAGAGAAGACTTTAGCCCACGGGGAAGGCACAGTATCATAAGGACTGCAATAGGTCCTACAGGAGGAATTCTTCCCCTGGCAACCCTGGGGCACCATGCAGGTTAACACTCCTCTGTGACGTGCTCTATCCATTGTTCCTCTAAAGCTGCAGCCCAGTTTAGTGTCCCATTTTCCCTCATCCCTCAGAGGATCCTTTGTCAGGATCATCTCACAAAGCTGCTGGCTACACTGTTTGTCACTGAAGTCCATGGTGTTTTAGTACTGCGCTCTTAAAGTGGGAAGGGTTGGTTTAAATGTGCTAGGCAGCTCCATTTGAGGTCTGTCTGTTAGATTATAGAATAAAGAATTTGGCATGAAGGACAGAGTAAATTTTACTTCTATTAATCAAGAGTTAACGTGGGAGAACTTTGCTGGTGCTGATTGTCAGTGCAAACAGAGGTCAAAGAACACAACCCATGTCAACTTAAATGTCGTGGCAGTTGAGTCTGATGCCAAGAGATGGTTACTGACCATGAAACAAGCTATTTCCTTCAGTATATCAAAAGAAATGAGTATGTTTTTTCCAGAACAGGGAAATACTAAAACTTAACAGGAACTGCAGCATTATTTTCATTACTAAAAGAATATATCAGATGCTTTGAAGCTGATGGCAAGTCAGGCCATTAGAGAGATTTAATCAGATATTAGGAAGAAATCCCTCCCTGTGAGGTGCTGAGGCTCTGGCACAGGGTGCCCAGAGCAGCTGTGGCTGCTCCATCCCTGGGAGTGTTCCAGGCCAGGCTGGATGGGCTTGGAGCATGGAGGTGGAACAAGATGATAGCAAAGGTTTTTTCCAACCCAGACCAGTCTGGGATTCTATAATCTCCAATGTCAGTGTTTTTGGCCAGTGTGAGCTTTACTGGTGTCAGGCAAACTTACATTTTCTTATTTAACAAACACAGGTTAAGGGTCTGAGCTCGGGGTAGGTGAGAAGGGGCTGAAAACAGGACATACCCAGAAAATGGGTCTCGCTGGTAATTGGGTGGACAAGGTGTGTCTATGCACTGGTAGCTTCCTCTCATGTTGAAGCACATCTGATTGGATCCACAGTTGATGTTCTGTTCAAGGCACTCATCAATATCTGTATGTAAAAATATGCAAGCAATCAATTGCTGGGAGAATTAAAGGCTGAAAACCAAGCTGGGTAAAGGCTGAGCAGAGCACAGTGTGCCTCAGGTGGAGCCTAGAGCTTGGAGTTCAGTGTGTAATGTCACAGGGGGAAACTCCAGAGATTTAGAAGCTGTGCTTGTCTCCCTTGCTGATGTTCCACGAAATACTAAAGCGTGGAACATAAAACCTTCTGAAACTTGACATTTGGAATACTGACTCTCAAACAACCTGTTCAAAGAGTGGCTGAGCCACGTGCTGGTTTGTGTCTTGTTTGTCTGCAGATTCCCCCGGGCTGGATCTCCATACCTTGGCAGGTTTTGCGGTTGGCCATGAGACGATATCCAGAGGGACAAGCACACTGGTAACTGCCCAGGGTGTTTCTGCACTCGTGCTGACAGGTATCACTGGCCTCACATTCATCAATGTCTGTGGAGAGAAGCACAAACACGTCAGGATTCTCTGAACCTGGTAGGAACCAAGCTATTTTCTTCCCTATTTCTCTATGGACAGAGGTGGTGGAAGTTGTCTGGGTCTTGTTGTTTTCTGAGGGGGTTGAATCACTAAGATTAGTGTGTCCTCTCACTTTACCTCTGCCACTCCTTATAACTTCGTAGTACCTAAAGTCAGCTTTGAGGGGATTCTCAAACACACAGATCACATATAATGGCTCTTGGAACATCTGCCTAACTCAGGGGAGCAGAAGAGGTAACCTCTTGCGGAGGTTCACACTTGCATGGTTAAACCAGGGGCAGGGAAGGTCTTTGTTTGCCCTTGGTATTATTGACAGGGGTTGCATTAGATCCAAACACAAACCCAGAAGAGAAGCAGATGTGGCTAGAAATCTCTGGGTGTGGTTACCCAGCCCTGATGGTTGTCTATTGAAAGAACTTTCTCTAAAAAAAACCCAAACATTTGGCTGTATCTCCATATTAAACAGTAATTTTTAAATTTACATGTTTATTCCACAAAACAAAGATACAGGAATATCAACTAATCCCAACTGGGAGCTGATGTGAAGATCACAGATTTGAGTTCCACCCTTCCCTTGCTGGGAGCTTGTACTCCTGAGCCTTCAAAGTGCTGCAGCCATAACAAACCACGTTGTAGCTACTGAAACCTCTTTATCCTGCAAACACAAGGTTTGCTAATCTGCCTATCCTTAATTTTCATTACTTGGAAGTCTATGCATGTTTTTCACCCCTCGTGTAACCCCATCAGCAATTCTGGTTGCTAGAATCTAGCTGTACATCATCATTTACCCTGGAAGGATCTTGTGCCTACTGCGAAGTGTTGTTTTCTTAAGGTACTCAGAACATGAGTGGAGTTGGCAAAGTCTGGCTTAAAAGAAGCACATTTCCAGAAATTAACCCACTTTTACACCCCTAAAAACCTCAGGGCAGAGCTTGCCAGCTCCTGTAGCTGCCCTGTGTCCTCACCAGGGGAGCAGAGTGACTGTGCTGTGTTGTCACAGCTCCTGACAAAAACCCTGTTTGCTCACTGACATCAGCCTCTCCACACTCTGTGACTCACACTGCAACCCTGTGTCTATGTAGAGCAATAACCCTTGGCAAGCTTCCCTCTTACACTGCCCAGGTGACAGTGAGTAACTCTCCAGTGTCAGTGCTGCCACTGGGCCCAGCAGGCTCAATTCTAAACCCTTCTGAACCAGATTGCTGCTACCATCAGTGGGAAGTCTGACAGAAACAACATCCTCGTTACCAGGCTGGGGCTACTGGTGGTTTTTGGAGTGTGAGAAGATTCATCCAGGTGAGCTACTGTCATCAGGAGAAAGAGAATAGCAGACAAAACTACTTGGCAAACAGATAATAAAGCAGCACAACTAAAACAAGAGGTTACAAGGAGGCTTGAAAACATTTCTGGTACAACATCAGCAAAGACAGGAGAGACTAGAACATGCAGAACCCTCTGAATACTGACCAGGGTAATAAACCCCCAAATCCCCAGCACCACAAACCCTCAGCCCCTGGTATATATGAGACAGTAACCTAAGAATAAGGCCCAAAACAAGAGAATTGCATACATAGGACTGACATTTACCTACACATCTGGCATTTCTTGCCTCATAGCCTTCAGGACAAGTCTCTCTAATGTTCCTTCTAGTCCTGGAGAAAGGTATTCTGCTGTTCCTATACTCTGAGAAGGAGCTGTAGAGGTTTGAGGAGTGCCTGTAATACTGCTGCAGTTGATAGTTGTCTCTCACAGGGGAGAATTGAGCATAGTTATAGCTACTGTAATAGGCACCAGAATTTGGCAACCTCTCCAGTCCAGCGCAAGATTTCCCATCACCCAACAACTGTTGCCCAGGTGGACAGACACACTTGAAGCTGCCGGGGGTGTTGGTGCACTGAAGGGCACAGGGGTTAGGCACTTGTTCACATTCATTAATGTCTGCCCATGGGACATGATCCAGAGCCACAAACCATGTGGAAAGGAAAGAAAACAAACAAACAACAACACGTAACTATACGTATATACATACATACTTCTCTCAGTCTGAGGAACAAGCTGAAGACATAAAAGTGAGATCTGGAAGGCAGTCAAACATGGAGAACATGATGCCAAGCAGGCAGGGCACACTGCCCTGGGCTGGAATAGACCTTTACTCTT